>NC_044919.1:20230665-20271789 GCF_003576645.1 Ipomoea triloba | reverse complement strand
GATGGAAATGAGAAGGAAATTGTGGTGTTAATTGGAATATCTTTAATTTCATTATGGTAAAAGCTGGTTATTTCTATTTAAATGCTTATATGTTTATGAGGATAATTATGAGTATGAGTATGAGTATGAGTATGATTATGAGTATGATATTGTGCATACATGTGGAAATTGTGATTATTGATACATATTTTTTTTTGAAACAATAATGAGGAAATGAATATCTCTTATATGAGAAATCTTGTTGAAAATTTGTTATCATGTGAAATAACTGCTTTTCGAAAACAAAGAATAAAACTATTTTCCAAAACCATGATTTTACAGGGTGGAGTAGGGATTACTTAGCACTATGTGCTAATTCTGTTTTCCAAATGAATTTCAGGTATGGAGTAGATCTTGTTATCCGAGAGCGATAGAAGAGAAAATGGATCTACTCTTGATGATAGAAATTACTATGGTTTTTGGGTTGTATATTACTGGGATGTAAGGCAGTAATAGTATGTATTAATAAGGATAGTAGATGTAAAGACTACCTTAGCATCTAAGTTTGTGATAAACTTAGGTGTGGAGTAGTACCTCTGGATTTTATGCGCTTCCGTTTTGGGAAATTAGTAATTATGATTAATTATGCCTTTTAGTATGATGGAAAATCTGGGGGTGTTACAGTTGTTCACCCACAAATTTACAGTAGAAGACTCTGACTGGTTCACAAAAATAGTACAAGAAAATTAAAGGAAAAATATTAATAGCCTTTGCCTTTAAATTATTTCCCAAAAATCCCCCACACATTTGAAGGTAAAGGCTGGATAGAAGGACATCTTAGCTAAACAATTGCAAGAGCTAATTTTCTATCAGGGTCAGAGACTTGAACTGACATGCAGCATAATTAAGTAATTTACTACCCGTGAGTGAATTGCTTCTTGAACTCGCCGGTTAGCTAAATTTTGAACTTAAATGTGCAATTCAACTCAAGCTTTGCATAGCCAAATACTTTAACCTCGAAATTCCCTGTTTAGTCTACCTCAGTGTAGACTTTAACTCTGTCAAGTCTATATTCACATAGACCACCCATTCAAGCTACAGAGTATATACTCATAGTATAAGTGTAAGTCTTTCCATGATTTCGTTTGACCACAAAGGTGGTGTCCATCATGAATTCCTTACCTCGTTGGGATTTAATCCCATTTCTCTTGAAGTTTTAAGGATGGCCTTTCGATTTAGGCCTTTTGTGAGAGGATCTGCTATATTCCTCTCAGATCTCACAAATTTCATTGTGATCACCACGTTCAGCATTAGCTGTCTTACAGACTCATGTCTGACACTTATGTGTCTTCTTTTCCCATTGTAGACACTATTTTGTGCAACACAGATCGCGGTCTGTGAGTCACAATGTAAAGGCACAGCAGGAGTTAGACTCCCCCACAAAGGCACGTCTGCCAGTAAATTTTGTAGCCACTCAACCTCTTGGCTTGCTAGATCTAACGCTATGAACTCTACTTCCATGGTTGATCTAGCAATACATGATTGTTTAGTTGATTTCCACGATACAGCGGCACCACACATGGTGAACACATATCCACTGGTCGAGTTTACATCAACACTGTCATTCACCCAGTTTGCATCACAGAACTCTTCCATCACAGCTGGGTATCCTGTATAGTTTAGTCCCTAATCTACAGTGCCTCTGAGGTACCGAAGTACTCGTCTCAGTGCCTCCCAGTGTGGAGCACTTGGGTTGTGTGTGTAGCGACTGAGCTTGTTTACTGCAAATGCAATATCAAGTCTAGTATAGTTCATTAAGAACACTAGACTCTCAATTATCTTTGCATATTTTTCTTGAGAAACACTAGCCTCAGTGTTCTTTGATAGTTTGATACTGGGATCATACGGGGTTTTAGCCGGGGATACATCATAATTGTCGAACTTCTTTAGAAGTTTTTTTGTATAGTGCCTTTGGGACAAAAGGTAGCCCTTTTCGGTTTTATTAACCTTTATCCCGAGTATCACGTCGACTTCACCTAGATCCTTCATATCAAACTTTTCACAAAGTGTTATCTTTGCTTCATTTATTGTTTCAATATTTGAACTGAAAATTAGCATGCCATCTACATAGAGGCATATAATCACTACTTTGGATTTTATCTCTTTACTGTATAAGCAGGCATCTGATCGGTTAGCGGAGTAACCCAGGTCTATCAATGTTTTATGAAATTTTCATACCACTGCTTGGGGGCTTGTTTTAAGCCGTAAAGAGATTTCTTGAGTCTACATACCTTTCCTTCATGGTCGGGCTCTACGCATCCAGGAGGTTGTTCCATGTAGATTTCTTCCACTAAATCACCATTTAGAAAGGCTATTTTCACGTCCATTTGATGGATTATCAACCTGTGTAAAGAGGCTAGGGCAAAAATAATGCGTATAGTTGGAATTTTTGTTACTAGTGAATAGGTATAAAAATAATCCTCACCAAACTTTTGAGTGTAGCCTTTTGCTTTGAACCTTTCAATGGACTCGTATGGCCTCAATTTTCTTTTGAAGATCCATTTACAGCCAATTGGTTTACACCCTTTGGGTAGATTGACCAATTCCCAAGTGAGGTTCGATTGTATAGAGTCTAACTCACTCTTGACTGCTTCTTTCCATAAGGTGGAGTTGGTCGAGCGCATGGCTTCTTCAAAGGTCTTTGATTCTTCTCCTAACACTAGTTGACAAATGAGTTGATCACATAGCTCATTTAGGTCTTTCAACTCTGTTACAAACGTTATAAAGTCAGAGCCAAAGCTTTTCTCAATTCTTGGCCTTTTGCTTCTTCTGGACTTATCAGTATAATCTGTACTTCTAGGGAATACAATATTTTCATTGCTTTGAATTCTGTCAACAGATAAATCAAGAGAATTCTTTAAAGGAAATAAGTGTTCAAAGAAGATAGCATCTCTGGACTCACACATAGAGCGATTTTCCAAACACATAAACTTGTAAGCAGCACTATTCTTAGCATACCCAACAAATATGGCATCTATTGTTTTAGGTCCCAGTAGATTGGGCCCTTTGAAGGACGGTAGTCCAACCTTTGCTAAACAACCCCACACTTTAAAGTATTTGAGGCTTGGATCATACCCTCAAAAGGGGTTTTTTCAAATTCTCTATGAGGTACTCTATTCAAAATGTGGTTGGGTGTCAAAACAGCTTCTCCCCACAAAGAGTCTAGAGCACCTGATCAGCATGGCATTAATCATTTCTTTGAGAGTTCTATTCTTTCTCTCAGCTATACCATTTTGTTGGGGAGTATAAGGGGCAGTGACTTCATGGATTATGCCAGAGCCAGAGGATTCACACAACTTTTTCAGGGTATCTGCTTCATATTCTCCTCTCCTGTCGGATCGAAGCATTTTAATCTTTTTATCCAATTGATTTTCTACTTCTGTTTTGAAAACCATAAATTTTTGGTCGGCTTTTAGGGGTGGAAATAGGCTAGGCTAAGCCGAGCTTTAGAAATTTGGGCCTGGGCTTGCTATGAAAATCTAAAGCCTGAGCCTGAGCTTGGCCCTGTGTGTAGGCTATATTTTAAGCTCAAGCCTGAGCCTACAATTGGCCTAGCCTGGCCTGAAGCCTTTTTAAAAGCCTATTTAACATATAGGCTTTTAAAAAGGCTTCAAAATATATCATAAATATGCTTTTAGCCTATTTAGATAGGTTTTGAGCCTATTTAAGGCCTTCATTTTTAAGCCTTTTAAAGTATACCTACAAAAGATTTATAAAAAATACCTAAGTTCAATTGTATTATTATTTGTTATTATTATATATACTTGGGATTGTATTATATATATATATATATATATATATATATATAGGATCGCGTTCAGGTGCGTACGGGCCGCCCAGGAGAGAACTACGGACGAATCACAGCGCGCCACGTGTCCGGAATGTAGTTGCACATAACGTTATAACTAGGTGCACGTAATGTTATAACTAGGTGCACATAGGTGCACCCAGGTGCATAAATGTTAACAACGTAAATTACTTGCATCTGCAAGTGAAAATAGGTGCACACGTGCAAATAAAACGTATTAAAAGTGCAAGTAATTATACAATGAGCATCAATACTAAGTGCACCTAATGTTATAACTAGGTGCACTTAATGTTATAACTAGGTGCACATAGGTTGCAACCAGGTGCATGAATGTTAACAAAGTAAATTACTTGCACAAGTGCAAGTAAATGTATTGCAGATGCAAGTAAAATGTATTACAGGTGCAAGTGAATTGTACAGTGAGCATCAATACTAAGTGCAACTAATGTTATAACTAGGTGCACCTAATGTTATAACTAGGTGCACCTAATGTTATAACTAGGTGCAACCTATGTTAAAACTAGGTGCATCTAGGTTGCACCCAGGTGCATGAATATCAACAAGGTAAATTACTTGCATTTGTAAGTGAAAATATTTGCGAAAATAGGTGCATGAATATTAACAAGGTAAATTACTCGCACTTGTAAGTGAAAATATGTACAAAAATAGGTGCACTTGTAAGTGAAACTAGGTGCACTTTTAAGTGAAACTAGGTGCACTTGTAAGTGAAACTAGGTGCACCAAAGTTCCAGTTATTTACGAAAATGCCACCGCGTCATTTTTTAAAAATTGCATCTGATTCGTTGATCTGGACACGTGGACGGCTGTGGAGCGTTCTCATTTCCTACCTGGGCGAGAGTTCGCACGAGAGTGCAACCCTATATATATATATATATATATATATATATATATATATATATATATTATATAGGCCAGGCCTATAGGCCTGAAGGCCGAGCCTGGTATATATAGGTCTGGCCTGTTTAGTTTAATAGGCTTTTGAAATTGGCTCAAGCCTGGCTTTTTTACTAAACAAGCTAGGCCTAACTAGGCTTTAATTAGGCCTGGACATAAGCCCCTACAAGGGGCCTGGCCTATTCCACCCCTAGGCTTCATCTTTTGATTTTAATAGATAAACTTTTGTATAACGAGAGAAATCATCAATAACGTAATATAATAACGTTTTCCACCTTTGCTTAGTGAACAAATAATTAATCAAGAAACAAATTCTTGAATATATTATTCTGAAATAAGAATTATCAACTCATATAAATAAAAAAATAAACAAAAATTGTGAAATATTTAGTAATTTTAATTACCTGAGAATTGAAAAACTTGAAAATTTGTGACTTTGAACTTTGTACGATCAAGAAGAATTTTTCAATTCTATCGAACACAATATAAATACATAGGGTGAAGGAAAAGTATTGCCTAATGGGAGTAATGGACTAATTGCGCAGCACCGCCGACGAAAACTGGGGAAAACGATGCATTTATATATAGTATATATCAATACATAGAATTGTGTGACATAAAAGAAAAGGAATGCCTAAAATTGGTAGAATTTGGCTTCTTGCATGAACATGTAGGAAAAGAATTAGCTAATATATTACATATATAATTTTTTTTTTTAATATTGGACCCCAAAAAATTGGGGGCCCTGTGCGTCGGCCCTAAGCAAACTTGCCTAGGGCCGACCTTGGACCAATCCACCTTAAACTATATAATATGGTGACATTTTGGTATTATATTTACAAGTATGGATGCCAATCTTAGCCTGGACCCGATGAGCTAGCCCGATAAAATCGAAACCAACTAGTCGATGCCCCGAATAGGCTAGCCCGAAATGTAATGGAGTAGCCTGATAACCCGAACTACTTAAAATTATTCTATATATAGAAGTGATGTGGCACATAACATACATAAAATTTAAAGATAAGTTCTTCTTTCTTATGTTTTATTACATTTTTAAATAAATATATTACTAAATAAATTATTTTTATAATAATAAATAATGAAAAATTAAAAATTTATTGTAAATATTTTTTTTTGAAAACAAGAACTAAAATATTATTAGCTCAAAGTAGAAATAAAACTAGGTGGACCAATAATAGACGAGATGAGACATGATTTCTATCTCTAGCAATATATCGGATCTTACAACCAATAATAGACGAGATGAGACACCTACAGTCATAGGCTATAGTATCGATATAGGAACGATTAGAACTAACATTAAGCAAGCTAGAACAAAAAATAAAACAATCAGAAACTACTAATATATGAGACAAATTATGTTGCTTGATCCAAGTGAGCGCCTCTTGAATTGCCATTGCTTCCGCCATCAAAGGATCTTGAGCGCACCGTAATGGACCATTTTTCGCAATAAGAAAAGCCCCTTGCATTGATGTAATGATGAACCCATACGTATGCCCGCTATGGACCGGGATGAACCTTTGTAGGCTCTGGTGGCTGCACCGTGTACTTCAGACCCCACTTCTTACACACAGGCTGCTAGTCATCTGGAATAGCGTACCGCTATGGACCAGGAATACAATGCCCTAATCCATAATCATACTTTGGCGTTTGGTTTTGCCCTCGCCCGGGATGAATGTCGTAGGTTGCAAGTGGGTTTTCTGGACCAAGAGTAAGCTTGATGGTTCTATCGAGCACTATAAGTAGGGGAGAACATAATTACCGAAAAACCGATAATCGAACCGACCGATAATTTCGGTTATCGGTAGGTTATCAGTTACAAGGCAAAAAAAATCGGTTATTCGGTTATTTTTCGGTTATCAAGATTTAATAACAGCGGTCACCGAATAACTGATAATATATATCTATACATATATATATACACATATACATATATATATATATACATATATATATACACATATATATACATATGTATATATATATACATATATGTATATATGTATATATATATTATAAAAACCCTAAACGCTCACAGTCACCGGGCAGCATCTCTATCCAAAAAACACACGAATTTTGATTTGTTAAGAAAACACATGAATTTAATTTTTATAAAAAAAATTCTAAACTTACTAGTTTGATTGCTGTGTACACACTACATTTTGATTATTACAAAAAATGATATGTGTTTAATTGAATGATTGGCACTACAGTGTGATTATTAAAAAAATTGATATTTGTTTGATTGTTCCAATAATCAGAACACACTACTGTTGTTGATTATAATGCTATTTGTTGAATTGGATTGGAAAATTGTTATTTATGTGATGCTACACAGCTTCGGTTATCGAAATAACCGATCGAAACCGACATAATCGGTTTCGGTTGGTTATAAGTATATGTTCAGTCGGTTTCGGTCGGTTATGAAGACTAAAAAAATGCTTTCGGTTATTCGGTTATTGGTCGGTTATTAACCGAAACCGACCGATGCTCACTCCTAGCTATAAGGCACGTTTGATGGCGAAGGGTTTTGACGCATTTAGTCCCGTGGTTAAGCCTACTACGGTCTGACTATTTCTTTCTTTGGCGTTGTCTCGTGGTTGGGCCATGCGTCAGCTAGACGTCCATAATAAGTTTCTGAACGATCGTTTAGTAGAGACTGTGTATATGCGGCAACTTCCGGGGTATATTGATCCGGCGTAGGAATGGCAACGGGGCGGGGCGGGGGCGGGGAGGGGTATCCCCATCCCCGTCTCCGCCACCCCGTCCCCGTCCCCGTCCCCGGCGGGGAGGGGTAAAAATTCCCCATCCTCGTCCCCACGGGGAATTTGGCGGGGACGGCGAATCCTCATCGCCGGTCAAATCTTAGTCAAAGTGATATTCTAGTACAATTTAAAAAAAAATTACAAAAAATAACAATTTTAAAAATACAACTACCGTAGTTCAAATTTCAATCCAAAAGTAGTAAATACAAATTAAAATAGTCCAAATGTAGATGTTCTTCAAATAGTCCAAATTACAAATAGTTCAACAATACAATATAAACATTCTTCTCAAATCCAAATCTTCTTCAAATATTCATTCTTTAATCTTTCTTCATTCTTCACCATCTTCTTCTCCAATCTGAAAAAAAATAATTTAATTAATTGTTCAAACATATTTTAAAGTAAATCCATTCAATTTCACAATATATGAATAATTATAAAAGTTTAATATATATATATACATACCTCAAGCGCTTCAAATTGTTCTGGACTAATCCCACAATCATAAAAAATTGTACCATATGCATCTTTCCAAGTAGGCACTACAACAAACAATAAATATGTAATATACAATATCATAAAAATTTCATTTAATAAAATTTGATTACCTTGGCCTTTGACATCTTTTAACAACCAACTTTGCGAACACATTAACCCCTCCAACGTTTTCGGGGTGAAGCCTACTTCGATGAGGTGTCACCACCTTACCACCAGTGCTGAAAACTGATTCTGAAGCGACAGTAGAAATAGGTACAGCTAAGATATCCTTTGCAATCTTTCGCAATGTTGGATAACAAAGTCCAACACCTTGCCACCAATGTAAAACATTAAACTTAGAATCATTTCTTGGCATTTTTACTTCTTCCAAATACTTGTCCAACTCTGATTTCAAACTCCTTGTAGAACTACTCTTACCCTGATATGTATCAAATCCAGAACTAAAAAAAAACCTCATCTTCAGATCCACTCTCTACTGAGATTTCAGAATCAAATTGAGCATTGTTGGTAACTTGAGAATCCTTTTGATATTCTTTCACCAAATCCACACAATATTTCATAACCCTATACGTTTCTCGTTGAGCATTGTTTCCATATATTTTATGGAAAAAAAACTCCACCACGTCTAACTTATATCTCGGGTCAAGAGCATTAGCCACATCCATTAGTCCATTAACTACCTCCCAATATTTATCAAATTTCAACAACATACTTCTAGCCATATTTGCAACAACCACATTAGAACATTCAATCCAACTAAGCAAAGCAAACTTGATTTCACACATCAATGGAAAGAAGATATTAGAAGTTGGATAATTAGTCCCTGAAAATTTATTTGAGACCGTGTAAAGCAACTTCAACCTTTCACAAATTTCCTTAGCAAACTCCCAATCCTCATCATAGGGTGCACAAGTGAACACAACATCACGTTCTTTCAAACGCATAAAAACATCCTTGTATTCTAATGCAACACTAAGCATCAAATATGTGGAATTCCATCGAGTTTTACAATCAAGCACCAATTGCTTAGACTGTCTATGCCCAAGTGCCTCACATTTTCTGTAAAAGTTTCAATCCTTTTTGGTGTGGCTACCCAATAAGAAACACTATCTCTAACCCTTTCTATTCCATCACCCATCACTTTTAATCAATCTTGGACAATTATATTCAAAATATGGGCACAATAACGCATGTTATATAAACTCCCACGTAACAATAGATGAGAATAACCTAACTTAGCTACAAGGATGTTAATAAGTGCATCATTTGTCGAACAATTATCAACTGTCAACATAGATAATCTCCTTTCAATATTCCAATCATAAACAGATTTCAACAATTCCTTAGAAATAGCTAAATCTGTGTGTGGACAAGGCACATAAATAAACCTAAAAATGTAAAACGAAATAAAGGATTACACAACTAATAATGATCATGCATTTTTAAAAATGAAAATAACTACATACATTATATTAGAAAACAATAGACATACCTCATAAGCAAACTTTGCAGTTTCCAATCATTATCAATAAAATGTGTCGTGATTGCCATGTAGCCTTTCTTTTGATTCGAAGCTGTCCACATATCTGTAGTTAAGGCAATCCTACTTGAATTTGTGCTCAAAAGTGTCATAATCTTGAATTTTTCAGCCTCATAGATCTTCAAAATGTCGGCCTTAACTGTATTTCGAGAAGGTATGTCGAAAAGTGGTTGAAGACTAGCTATATACCTTCTAAATCCTGCATGATCAACAATTGCAAGAGGATATTCATGCATAATGATCATGCAGGCAAGCTCCCGCCTAGTAACCTCAGGATTAAACTTGAAAGTAGATAAACCCATTTTTCCCTCCGACGTCCATTGTTGTTGTAACAACGTTTGTTGCTTCAGATTTTGGATGGGTTTCATCTTACAGGACTTCTGATGATCATGCAGATGCTTTGTTCCATTTTTACTTTGTCCCCCAAGCAATTTTTGCAATAGTTGCACTCTGCTTTATCCACACCGTTAACTATCTTTTTGGTAAAATGCTCCCATACCACAGATTTTAGTCTTTTTGAACCAACACTTTATTCACTAGGACCACTCGGTGTACCAGTTAATTCAATGGGAGAGTCCACGGGTGTCTCATCGAGATCGGGTATTGCATAATCATTAGGTGTATCTTTCTCTTCCATCTCAACAGAAACATCACACTCCTTTAAAACAATTACAATTAAATAGTTTCATTTAGTCCATTACTTAATTAAAAGTATACTAATTAACATTATAATAATTTAACAATATACTAATTTAACACTAGAGTACACTAATTCATATTACTAACAGTACACTAATTCATATTACTATAGTGGATTACTAACACTATTTTTTTTTTTTTGGTGAGGATATTACTAACACTACACTAATTCATATTACTAACAGTTTCACATTACTATAGTGGATTACTAACACTAATTCATATTACTACAGTATCAATTTAACAATTAACGGTACACTAATTGATATTACTAACACTAATTCATATTACTAATTACATATACTACAGTACCAACTTAACAATTAACAGTACACTAATTGATATTACTAACACTATACTAAGGGTGTGTTTGGTTGGGGGGTTTAGGCATAAGGTATGGGTATCAAAGTGATTGCTAGTGTTTGGTTGATAGGTTTTGTGGATACTACTATGGGTTTGGAATACCCCATTAATGGCAAAACCCATACCCTTATTAAATAAGGGTTTCATGTCCCTTCATCATTTCTTCCCCAACTATTAATAATCATTCTCATTCCACCCAACTACCAAACATGCTAAATACTTTCACCAAAACCCATTACCATTACCAAGTATTTGATACCCATTCCGATTCCGATTCCCATGTACGAACCAAACGCACCCTAATTCATTATACTAACAATAAACAGTTAACAGTATACTAATTAACAAATTTAGTTTACGAATTCATTATACTAACACTATACTAATTCATTATACTGATTATACTAACATTAAACAGTATACTAATTAACTAATTAACAAATTTAGTATACTAATTCATTATACTAAGTACTAACATAGTAACATTAAACAGTATACAGTATACTAATTAACATAATTAACAAATTTAGTAAGCAAATTAAACATTATACTAATTTACCTGGGACTGTGACGGAGGAATTGGAGGTCGTCCGCCAGATCGCTTCATGGGAGGGGACTGTACTGCGGTGGCCGATGAAGGCGGCTGGACTGTGGTGGTTGGTGGAGGCGGCTGCCAGCTGGACTGCGAATCTGTGATGGAGGCGCTGGGCTGCGATTCTGTGAGCGGTGGTCGATGAAGGCGGCGAGCGGTCGTCCCGTGGATGCGCCGTCTCGCTGGTCGCTGGGCTGCGATGGAGGAGCAGACGCAGAGACGGCCGGTAGATGAGACATGGGAGTAGACGCACAGAGCCAATGATGAGAGATGAGAGACGGCTAGGGTTCTTCTAACTTGAGTAACTTCTAATTTGTAATGAATAATGATATAAGTTACTGCCAAGGACCTCGTAGTTCAGTGGCATCAAACCCTTCCCTTTATAGAACTAGTATATTATAGAGATCTATGAGGTCAAATAGTGATCGTTGGCAAGATTGACGTTCTTTTTTTGAGTTATTTTTGGATGTTGGCGCTAGTTTTATAAGCCGGGGGTATTTGGGTCCTTTTATTCCAATGTTTTAATTATGGTAGATTTCAAACTCAGTTTAATTTTGGTATTAATCAATTAGTTTCTTTTTATTTATCTGACTATTCCGATTCTTTTCGCTCTGTTCTAGGGATTTTAGGTGATATTTTCGACGGTGTCTTTTCAACTGATCAACGCCTCACTGTCGTCTTTTCAATTTGCTTCACTCCACTGGTGGTGACCGGTGTCGGACGCAGTTGTTAGTGACGTTGGACACCGGCGACAAGCGGGGGAGGGGAAATTTTGCAACCGATCGGCGTTTCCAGTTCGGTAACTCACCCGGCGTGGCGTTTCTATTTAGGCGTTTGTTGCGGAGGACGAAGGACGAAAGGCGGGGCTTCTCTGGTGGCTCGTCAGTTTCCAGCGTTCTAGTTCCACGACAACCGTTGCGAAGGTCGAACGACGGTAAGCTTTACTGGTGCGTGGGCGACGGTACGGTCGGCGGTGGTGTTGCATGTATCCCGTTGTTTGTGGGCTGCAATCTAAGCGTGGATCAATGGCGGAAGACGGTGATTGTCATCGACGGCGTCGTGGCTCCGGTCCGGCATCGGAGGTTTCGGTTCCAGGTTAGTATTTTTTTTTGTTAGTAATTAAATAATTACCCATATTACAAGAATGCATGTATATTGAGCGAGAAAGTTGATTTTTATGTGGCTAGAGGGAATTCTGGGCAATAGTTCATTAGAAGAAAACTAAAAATAAATTAATAAAAATTGTATTGTTCCAGGACTAGTATATATATATTTCTGTAAATGCAGTTTGCTTATGTTTTTTTTTTTTGTTTTTTGGTAATTTTTGTATGTTTTTTGGCATTTTTTTCAGGAATTGGCTATTACGTTATATATGATATGCTTGAATGATATATATTTTCTGTTTTTTATTAATATTTAGGAATTGTAGAATTTTGGTTCTTATTTCGGTTTTGTTTTTTTCTTAATAAAATAAATCCATGTGCAATGTTTGGTGGAATCATATGTGTGTTTTGGTGTTTATTAAGTAATTGCATGTTTGTGGTTATTTTTTTTCTTGTTTTTTTTTTTAATCCAGTTTGTGGCAATTTTGTAGTTTGGGATGTGTTTTTTATTGTTTCTAGCTGTTTTATGTTTAATTAAATTTAGAAGTTTAAAATTCTTGATACAATGGTAGCTTGATTTTTTTGTTCACACTATTGTGCGCCAAGATTTACCAATTGTGTGCCAAAGTTTGGAAACTTGTGTGCCGAGTGTAAATGCTTTTGTTGGGTGGAAAAATTAATTTTGTTCTATATACGTTTATGAGTTGCATATGCAATGAGGGTGGTTGAGGGAGACATTGCTCTATTTGTTGGCTATAAAGGTCCTCTTGGCAAAATACATAGATATGTACAGGAAGGTTTGGGTTTCAGGTAGAGGGTGTAGGGTGGAAAAAAGAATGATGTTATTGTTGATTGCTAAAAGAAGCTTGAAAAAAGAATTCGGTGTTGTAGTGGGGAGTATTGCTCATCTCATGATTTTGAGTGCTTGTGAATGTGAATTTTGAGTTTGGGTTTGCAGTAGTTAGTGCATTGACAGTAAAGTGAAGGATACTGTTACTGTTAGATTATGACATTGCTGTTAAATTCAAGCATATCAGCATGTTTGGCACTAGGTCAACTGGGAGAGAAGGGAAACAGTCATGCTGGTTGGCTACCAATATGTGGGCAGGTACCAAAGTTTGGTGACCATGTTGGAGCAGCTATCATTGCTGGTTTTGTAGCCACAGTTCTTTATTTTATTATTGTTCTCTATTCTTTCCATAATGTCCTTAATCTGTACTCTCTTAAAGCTTAGAGCTTTTTGCCCTTTCAGGAATTTTGTTATATTTATTTCCTTTCTTTTTCCACTTCTGTAACTTTCCATAATGTCCTTAATCTGCAGCTTCAGTTTTACTTTTTTTTTTTTAAATTTTAAATTTTGGTTCTTGTTTCGGTTTTGTCTAATACCATGGTAGCTTCAGTTTTTGTTCACAAATTTGTGTGCCTATGTTCAGCAATTGTGTGCCAATGTTGGGAAACTTGTGTGTCAAGCATATATGATTTACCTGGTGGGAAAATTAAATTTTGGCAAAAATTACTTTTGTTTGGTGTTGTTTTAAGCCAATAAAATAATTCCGTATGCAGTGTTTATTAATTAATTGCATGTTTGTGGATATTTACTTTCTGGAGAAATTTTTTTTTATTTTAATAAATAGATCTGTGTGCACTGTTTGGTGGATTCATGTCTTGTTGTTATTAATTATTCGCAAGTTTTTGGGTATTTTATTTATTTGTTTTTGTTTTGCTATAAACAAATTGTTGGTAGTTTTGTAGGTTAAGCAACAATTTCGTTGGACTGTTTGGTGGATTCATGTCTTGTTGGCAGTTTTTATATACAAGAATTTTGTTCACCATGTTGTGTGACGATGATTAGCAATTCTGTGCCAATTTTGAGAAACTTGGGTGCCAAGTATAAATGTCTCTGGTTGTTGGAAAAATTGGATTTTGTTGTATATACGTTACTAGAAGCTTGAGCTACGAAACTCAACCTTTTCAGAGTTTTAATTTTAGGCGGAATCATATGTATGCTTTGTTCTTTGTTAATTAAATGGAAGTTTGTGGATATTTTTTTTTGTTTTTTTGTTTTTTTTTTTCAAATTGTTGGCAGTTTTGTAGTATGGGATATGTTTTTTTTACTGTTTGTAGTTGTTTTATGTTTACTTAAATATTGAAGTTCAAAATTATTGATATCATGGAAGCTTGATTTTTTGTCCTCAATATTGTGTGCCGAGAATTAGCAATTATGTGCCAATGTTGGAAAATTTGTGTGCCAATTATAAATGCTTTTGGTGGTGGGAAAAAATTATTTTTGTTGTATATATGTTAATAGAAGCTTGAGGTACCAAACTCTACCTTTTCGGGCGTTTAGGGAAACTTCTGTGCCAATGTTTATTATTTAGTTGTTATTGTGGTTACGGAATTTTGTTATTGTGGTTTTGTTCTATTTTTTGGATTTAGCTTTTCTGCGTGAAATGTGTGCCGCATTGTTTTACCGATGTGCCATACTTGTTGAAAGGCGTTCTCCTAATAATTTGAGTGTGTCTGTTGTTGTCAGCCAAAAGGCAGCGGGGGGCACCTTCAGTGCGGTGTCTGTCTCAGCTTGAGAACGCTGATGAGGATTTTGTTGATGTTCCTAATGTTGTTAGGGGTGAGGTTCGCCGAGATCCTTTGCCCGATGCTCCGGATGTTGGGTTAACTGCAGAACAACAAGCTGCATTTCCTACTTTTACAGTTCGAGTTTCTCATTCCTTTTTGGTAGATGCGTTGGAGGATCTCACCTCACGTCAGAGGAAGGATATTATTGCACTCGGGTTTAGTAGTCTCCTCGATTTAAAGTTTTCAAAGTTGCCTACTAGGTTGGGTCGTTGGTTGTTAGCGAATTTTGATCCAACTAATATGTGTATTAATTTGGGGGAGGGTGAGGTCTTGCCAATCACAGAGGAAGACGTTACTTTGATTATGGGTTTCCCGCGGGGTCGTGATGTTATATATCGGCGGGATCGGTATGCGAAGAGTAAGTTATTGGCTGCTTGGCTTAGCAAGTTTGGCAAAACTCATTATGATGTCAAACTATCTGAGGTTTCAGACTTTATTCGGAATGATCTGGATTGTGGTGAGTGGTTTCAACGACATTTTATGATGTTGATGATTTCAACTTTGATTTCCTGTATGGGCAACGAATATTGCAACCAGGCTGTGTTCCATCACCTAGATGATGTTGAAGCTATTCCGAATTTGAACTGGTCGAGGTTTCTACTCGAGGAGTTGGTTTCTACTCATGCGGTGTGGCGGGCGGGGTCTAATCCCCGATTTACGGGTCTTATTATTTTTTTAATTGTGAGTGTCTGGTTAATGCTCTGCTTATTATGTTTCCTTTTATGTATGTTTTGTTGATGACTTTCACTCATTTTAACTTGTTTTTCCTTTTTTTTTTTAAATGAAAGTTGTTGTATTTTGATCGCGTTTGGGCCACCGTTCGAGTATTGACAAGGTCAATACCAACATTTCGGGGATTAACATGGCAGATGCTTAGTGATAGACAGTCTACAGAGATCCGGTCCGGTGGTTTTGGGACTGGTGTGATTGAGTGTCTGTTTCGCGTGCAGCATGGCGTAGTGCCTGATGTGGACCCTGAGGTTGCTGATGTTGAAGCCGATTTGCGTGGTTCTCGTCGCGTTTCGCCTGTACCGTCTTCACCGGTTGTTCGTCCACAGAAGGCAATTATTTTCTTACTATTATTGCGTAATAAGTTATTCAGTTTACATTTATTAATTGTTACGTTTGCCAATGTGGGCTGGTTTGTGTGCCAAGCCATTATGTTGGCCCTTTTTGGAACATTTTCATTTCTTTTTTTATCATACACGATTCTGTGTGCCGTGCCTCAATGTTCTGTGTGGTACATATACTCATTACACAAAGGTTGCATTTTTCTTGCATGTAGTCACTAGTTGAACGGTTGGCTGATACGACGGGCGAGATTGCTAGGAGTATACTTACACTTGTCCAGCTAGTAAATGAGGCAAATGCGGGATCGGGGGTTGATGTTAATTTTCAATAGGTGCTAGGTGCTGCTCAAGTTCTTATTGGGGTGAAGCCCCAAGTGTCCGTTCCTCAGTCCACTGCTCAACCTTGTTCCCAGCCAACCTTTACTCAATATGATGATGAGTTTTGGGGAAATCCTGACAACATTCGTGCGTTGGCTGAGGTTGAGCGTGCTATCACTGAGAGGACTAACCTCAACGATGTCCCCTCTTTTAGCCTTGGACTTACCCAGGATTTTGGGAACGGTGTGTGGGAATGTGTGTCTGAGATTACTCGTGGGATTAATCAAGTAATACCATATCTTTATTAATATATACGGTGTGTCGTTTTCTTTCAAATTGCGTGAGATGTTGTTTCCTATTCATCTTTAATACTGTGTTTATGTTTGTGTGTGACTTTATGTAGGATCTTGGTGATTCTCGTGTGCCTGTTGCTGCAGATCAGCCTTGTGGTGGGTCTGACACTGTGCCGGTATGAGTTGGTAACGTTTATTTTGGTTTCTTAAGAATTGTCTACACGTAATAGTTTGGTTATTGTTTCTATACTCCGTCTTGTGTAGGAAGTTAATAATGTCATTATTGCTGAGTATGTGAGTGGAGTAGGTCTTGAAGGTACTGGAGTGGGAAATGGGGATTGTGCGTGCATTGATTCCGAGATGGTATGTAATCCGGTTATTCATTTCAGCATAATGTGTTGTGGTTGTGTGCCTGTTTGTGTATATGTCAGTGCACATTTAGTGATACGATTTTATCGCTTCAATGCTTCTTTTTTTTTGGTTTTTTACTGTTTGCCGATGTAATCACCCAAGTGTGTGGTCGATATTGGTATTATTTCTAATATTACTTTGTGCTATACATTGCGTGCCTGTTACAGTATATTTGTGTGCCTGTTACATTCTTGCGTTTCCTACATTTTTACATTCGGTAATTAAAGTAATCTTTCTATGATTTTTAAATTACCACTCTTTGTACGCGTTTCATCACACAACTTCTAATTAAGTGTCACACATTAGCCACATAAACTATTACAAACATTATAAAAAGAATGAACCTGTTTGTGCAGTACGTTGCACTGAATGAAACCATCTCTCCAAACTTACGGTAGTTTTGATTGGCTATAAAATATAAGGATGTGAACTCTGTTAAATTGCGTGCCTGTTACAGTATAATTGCGTGCCTGTTACAGTATAATTGTGTGCCCAGTTGTTGTTATTGTATGTTATTATTTGTGCAGCCTATTGTTGGGGAGGTGGATGGGTGTTCGCGTCATCCAACAATGGTAGATGCTGTTCATGATGGTTCTTTTGTAACACCTATAGAGGTTTTCCTATCTTCATTATAACATCATTACATTTATTTCATTAAATTGTCTTTTCACCTTCATATGTTCAAATGTAATTTATAATGCTTTTATCAGGGTGTGAGTCGTGTCGATGGTACGCCTCTTTATGTTGCTTCACTAAAGGCTAATAGGCCCGAGCGCCCTACTCCTGATTCGATTCGCTATGTGGGCATCGGACCTAGTGTGCCATTGCCATCTTCTGGTTTCCTAGATGATGTCCAGTTATCTAAGTGGGTTTTAGAATGTGACGCTGTTGATAAGTGAGTTCACATCCTTATATTTTAATCATTAGTCTGTGCTAGTCTATGCTATTTTTCTCATTGCTTTTCTTGACCTTGTCTTTTTTTAATTGGTCAAGGAATGAAGAATTATTTTCGTATAATGGGTGTATCGCACGGCGCGATGATTTATGTTCATTAGCACCGGGTGAACTAGTGACGGTTGGTGTGATTGAAGCGTGGTCCTGTATTTTAAATAGCCGAGAACACTCTAAGCCTCCAGATGCCCCATCTAGAGTATTTGCGTCTCCATTCACCGCTGTAAGTTTATGTAGATTTGGTGTAAATGCATTCCATTCGACGGTTTGTTGTTCTTGGTGGTATTCATTTCTGTTACTCCCTATGTTTGTAGATTGATCATGCTCAGTTAACGTCCGAATCACCAGATAAACAACTAGTTGGACGGTTTTCCAAGGCTTTGGAAGCTGATCTCGCACTTTCCCCATATACACACTGGAAAGATGTTCGTCTGGTAAGTTATATCCTTGTGCTCTTATTTTACTCTACAATATTGTAGGGTTATTTGCTTCACTTTAAACTAATATAATGATGTGCCACTTAGCTATCAATTATGTGCACTAGTTTTTGATATTTGGGTATTTCGAAACTGACATTTGTCTGCATTATTCCAGCTCTTTTTCCCCATGCTTCACAGTAGCCATTTCTATCTCCTGTTTGTGGATTTTGTCTCCTGGCGGTTAGAGATAATCGATAACTGCACAAAATGCCCAAACACGTCAATCAAGTATGGTCTGATACCGGATAATTTGGTATGTTGCAATTTCTACATTTTTAATTCCCTTTTTAGAATTTTTACACTCCCACAATGTACAACTTTTGACACATCTCTATTCCAGCTACTGTTGCTGTCTCGTATTTCCTCTCGCTTACTCAAGTTGCAAACTCTGAGTGGTGCCTTCATTTTGTATCAAAGAGGATGGATATGAAATGGCGTGACGCTAACAACACGATTGACTGTGGAGTTAACCTTATGCGCCACATGGAGAGTTACGTTGGACAGTGCGTAACTGACTGGGATTGTGGTCTCGTTAAGGGTGACCAAGCTGCATTGGATCGCTTCCGCATGAAGTACATTCGTGAGATATGCACGGCAAATATCAATTCTCACCGCACCAGCAATGTTGCACGTGCCATTCAGTTTCTTTCATCTTTGGGGATACCCGGGTGAATTGACTTAATTTGGTGTTTGTTGTTAATTAGTTGATATATTCGTTTTTTTAGACAAGCCATTTTGGACTTCATCTCGTATACTATAACGATGTTTGTCCCCAAAGTGCGCTTCACGATATTACTGTTTTGCTTCAAATAGTTCCCTAAGACAATGTTTACTATTGATCTATGTTTGCCATTTAGTTACGTCTTCTTTGCCACAATCGATTTACTTCTGTGTGTTTTTGCATACCAACCCACCCGTAACTCCCCAACTTTGTAAGTGTCTAACAACAATTGTGTGTTTGCCTAAAACTTTCCCACCGTTTGGCACGAAGGGTATAGTTGTTACAATTCACAATTATTATAGAGCGCTTTTCCTCACCTTGCAATATGTGACCGTTAGTTATGTCTAATGTGCCATATACATTACAATTGTCTGCATATCAACACATAATAACTCAATCTCTCCAATCCCTTACTAGAACCTCATTAATAAATCTAATTTACCTTAGTCATCTCTACACAACCAAAATATGTTTTACGAAATTGTATGTCACATGTCAAATGAGATTTATTATATAGAAGCTCAAACTTCTTCATATCATGGCAGCTTCATTATTGTGTACCGGAGCGCCAGCAATTGTGTGTCAATGTTGGGAAAATTGTGAGTCAAGTATAAATGCTTTAGGTGGTGGGAAAAATTACTTTCTCGAGTAATATTTTTTTAATTTTAATAAATATATCCGTGTGCACTGTTTGATGGATTCATGTCTTGCTGTTATTAATTATTCGCAAGTTTTTGGGTATTTTATTTATTTGTTTTTGTTTTTTTATAAACAAATTGTTGGCAGTTTTGTAGGTAGAACAACAATTTCGTTGGACTGTTTGGTGGATTAATGTCTTGTTGGCATTTTTTATATACAAGAATTTTGATCACCATATTGTGTGACGATGATTAGCAATTCTGTGCCAATTTTGAGAAACTTGGGTGCCAAGTTTCAACGTCTCTGGTTGTGCCAATTTTAGGCGGAATCATATGTATGCTTTGTTTTTTGTTAATTAAACGGAAGTTTGTGGATATTTTTGTTTGTTTGTTTGTTTTTTTTTTTTTCAAATTGTTAGCAGTTTTGTAGTATGGGATCTGTTTTTTTACTGTTCGTAGTTGTTTTATGTTTACTTAAATATAGAAGTTCAAAATTCTTGATATCATGGAAGCTTGATTTTTTGTCCTCAATATTGTGTGCCGAGAATTACCTATTATGTGCCAATGTTGGAAAATTTGTGTGCCAATTATAAGTGCTTTTGGTGGTGGGAAAAAATTATGTCTAATGTGCCAGATACATTACCATTGTCTGCATATCAACACATAATAACTCAATCTCTCCAATCCCTTACTAGAACTCATTAATAAATCTAATTTACCTTAGTCATCTCTACACAACCAAAATATGTTTTACGACATTGTATGTCACATGTCAAATGAGATTTAGTTCAAACACAGTACCCCTATTTATTTTTCCACTAACTCACCCATGCGCCTTGTCATTCTCATTTCCCTTATTCTGGTTCTTCGGATTCATGTGACAGTTGCGAAAGTCGTGCCGAGCTGGTTTTTGTCCGCAACCATTACACTTGCGTCCGTCTATCTTCTGCATCTCTGCTGCTTTTTCGCGAACACTCTTTAAACGCTTCCCGCTACCTTTGTTTTTCGATATTGGTTGTGGCTTTATTGTTATTGTAGTGGATGTTTGTGTGCCATAAAACGTCTCAACTAAATAACTTCTTTTCCTTTTCGCCTCAATCATCCCCTTCCTCTTCATCATTTCACCTTTCTTGTCTTGCATAAAATTTAGTATCCCCTGCAAATCCAAAATGCTTCCCTTTGATAGTGCCATGTAGTTGTTGAACTCATTCCATACCTTGCCAACTAATTTATTCTCATCCTTGTATTCCGTGTTAGCCTCTGTCTCCTTTGCATTGCCATTCTTGGTCCATCTCTGTACTACGTACTTTGGTGGGTGGGATCATTTCTGCATCATCGTCCTTTAATACAACAAAAATATGCCGGCATAATATTCCCACCCTCTTGAATTTGCCACACGAACACTGTATTTCCCCCCTTTCTCTAGAATAGCTTACTCTAAAACTCCTAGCTTGTCCCTCCTTGATTGTGTAGAATGTGATATCTTCAGCTTCTTCCCTCCACGTAATTTTGCACGAAAAACACCCTTCGTAAATCTCTGCTTGCACATCATAAAAGATGGCAATTGTGTATATGGACGCTGCATGCTTCTCAATCAATAGAGGGGTCTTCATTCATGGGGTGGAGGTTTCAGTCTATGCAATTAACTGTGCTTGTTTGTGTCGTTGCATTTCTATAACACTATCAAACTGGGAAAAAAACTCTAACAACGTTCCATTCTCATTGATGCAGGATCCAAACACCCCATTTTCTACCTCTGATCTTGATGTTGTTCGCATTAGGCCAGCCATAAACTGTCCTTCAAAATACGCCTCTATCTAGTGCTCTCTCGCGTCAAATAGTTGTGAGAACCACGTATTACCTTCTAATCCGTAATCTGCCATTATTGCGTGCCACCTCCTTTTAAAATCTTCTATTCCCAACGTTTCGTTCCACACAACAGCATTTAATTCCTTTCGAAATGCCTCATTTTTTGCTAAGGTCGCCCCTGCTTTTTCTCCCACTTTTGCCATGATGTGCCACATGCAGAAACGATGTCTACTCTCGGGAAAAACCTGGGGTACTACCTCTCTCATCGCAGGGTCTTGATCTGTTATTATACATGTCGGTGCTTGCCCCATGCAACGCTTAAATGCGTTTAGTAACCAGGCATATGATGGTTTATTCTCTTTTGAAATGAGTCCAACTCCGAACGTCACACACTTTTTATGGTTGTCAATCCCTGTAAAAGGTACAAACACCATCTTGTACCTGCACTCAAAGCATAATTGATAATTAGATACTTGGGCACACAACGACAAAGCATTATGCACATGTTATTTACTCAATAATATACGTACATATTATTCGTTTCCTACATTTTTACATTCGGTAATTAAAGTAATCTTTATACGATTTTTAAATTACCACTCTTTGTACGCGTTGTCATCACACAACTTCTAATTAAGTGTCACACATTAGCCACATAAACTATTACAAACATTATAAAAAGAATGAACCTGTTTGTGCGGTACGTTGCATCGAATGAAACCATCTCTCCAAACTTAAGGTAGTTCTGCTTGGCTATAGGGTCACACCAAAATACTCTACAAAGCTGCTGCTCATCATCAACGTCGTAATCGAACGTGTAAGAATCAAACAACGCTTTCTTTATGCGTATTTATCTATTATTGATTGTGCATCAGCCTCGTTTAACTGTGCTAGAACATCTCTCCTGCAATTTATAAAGTCAACACATGCAGCACCAACGCTATCTAAACCACCACCTAGTACACTGTATGGATCAAATGCTTTTGAAATCCCTATGTTAGCCTTTTCACATGTTGCTATGAATGCTTGATGTCCGATTTCCAAGTTCCGGTTTATCTTGAGGAACAATCTTGCCTCTTGGGCACATAAACGGTGTTTATGACTTTCAGTAAACACATTAATTGCGTAAAGTCCGTCCTTTTGTAGTTTCAGGACACACCGAGCCATACACCCAACCCTGTTAGACACACGTCGGCGTGTGTTTATATTTGCTCCGTTGTTCTCCACTGCGGTTGATGACCTTTGTGCCTTGGTCACTGTGTACCCCTCTCTTGAACAAAGCAAATACTTCACTTCTATATCTCCATATCGGTTCTTCTTCACTGTGCTGGCCCGTACATCAAATCCTACAAATGCGGCATATTCTTTGTAATAACGAACACCCTCGTCTAACGTCTGAAAACGTTGCCCCAGGTGGGGTTTAATACTTTCATCACAATCAGGTATACATTCGTATTCACCTTCTTCGTGATCTTCATTCTCACAATCCCCACCCACACGCGCATCACGATTGATGTCTTCTTCATCTAGCACAAATTGAATCCCTGTACGGCACATACTTTATCACAGTTTCTAACTACTTAAAATTAATCAATTACTATTTCACATACTATGTGGGTAATATTAAAACCAATAACAACCAACATAGTAATAGGTTAGGCTTCTTTTATAATTAAATATGTCCTCGGTTCACGAAAAAACACCATTACAAAACACATTCATTCTGTATAGGCTTTCAATCGTATACATTTCAGTAGTCATACAAACTTTAGACAAACGTCACAAATAATACCCCACTTTGGCACACAAACGATCAGATTTTATGTTCTACTCATTTACTCCTTCTCACAAATTCTCTTCATTTAACAGCCATTTCTCATCAGTCACTATATCATTCTGCTACATGCAAATCAATTAATTGCCATCAACCTATTCTCCTATTGCCCGTTTCCACTCATATTCACCATATTTAACTTTTAGTTTTCCACTGTTGTTCTTATTAAATTAATACTACTGCATACATAGTTCACATATCCATTTTTCCAGTCAACAATGGCAAGAAAGCCAATACTCATATGATTATCAACATTAATACGTACATACATTAGAGTAGTCAATAACAATACATGGTAATGGCACAACTTATCCCTTAGCTGGCACACAACGTAATATGTCATCATGTCTGCATTATTTCACTTAATGCCCCATATACCAGCAAGAACTCGTGTTTAAATACTTATGAGTATTATTTTCCAAACATTACCGAGCACAAGGTTTGAAGGAATCAATACATACCTTGCATGGTATTTCTGTCTGCGTTTTCGTTCGATGTTTGCCCAAAGTTTTGCTCCGAAATCACCTCCATGTCTGCCGTGGTAGACTAAATTTCCAAAAGCTCCATGTGTAAGGAAACTGCCGCCACTTCTTGAACAATAATGATACACACGTTCCTTGTAAGCTCTTTCTCATTCCATAATTAAAATGCTCATCAAATGCTATCTTTGTAATTAAAAATCATACCTTAATTACTACCAATCTTTAAGATCTCTAATTTACCCTTTCTTTTATTTCAATTTGCCGTGAATGCTATATCTAATCTCTAATCCATGCCTTTTATTCCTTATTAATGGATGGTTGAGATCACACCTCTTTGATCTCAAAATAAGTTGTCCTCACCTGAATAGGGGCCTATATATATATATATATATATATATATATATATATATATATATATATATATATATATATATATATATATATAATTCGGGGGCTAAATAAATAATAACCAAAAGAACCGGGCTATTGGAATAATAAATAAGAAAAAAGAGGGACTAGTACATAATAACTGATAACTAATAAATAACAAAAAATAAATGCCATTGACACGAGGATTAATCTCTGTCCCAACCGTAGAGCATATCAGACGCGGACCACCGAACCAGAGAAGTCATTGTATCTTGTAGTGATGTCTTAAGCAAACTCAGGTCTAGCCTTTTATACAGTATAAAGACTCCTCCCAGCCAACCACGTGTGTGGTCCCGTCTTTGCGCACACCTCCTCTACCCACGTAGTTTGTCTACACCCTTTACCCCCTCGACACATGCGCCTAGACCCTTCGTACGCCTACACCTTATGCGAGACACACGCCTACACCCCAGCCGCCATTTAACTACACCCTAGCCGCTATTTAGCTACACCCCTTAGCTGTCATTTAGCTACACCCCTTAACCGCCATTTGTCTGCACCCCTTAACCGTCATTTGGCTGCACCCACATACGCATGTGCGTGCATACACGATACACACCCCCATACATGCATTTGCGTGCTTGTTCTTGCATACCGCCACCTTGCTCCTGGGTAGTACCACGGCCCACTTCACTCTACCTCACTCATGGGCCTGGCCGACACTCATATATCCCATCATAAGTCCCCTCCACACTCCTTTTTTAATCATTAAGTAATTAATGATTAAGGGATTAGGTCCAGGCATCTACATCAAGCCCAACCCAGAATAAGTCCATTTACTCAAACCATAGACTCCTAACCCTACTCCTCTCCTTTACCACTCTTTCGGTCGCCACCTACTTTGCCAACCCTCACCAAATTCTCGTCGCCACCCCTCTCTTCGCTAGCCACCTTCTCATCACGCTAGTTGAGAGCATGGCTACCCCACCATACGAACCAAACTCTCTCACCCCACTCACTCTCAGCCACCACGGGACATGCCTAGCTACCCGTGACCCCAGCTTGCTTGCTTCCACGCATTCTGCCCACATCACATGCCTTCCTAGCCCAACAAGGTTTAAGCCCAACCTCTTTCCTTCACCACCCCCACTTGGGCCAAGGCTTAGACTAATAAAATGGACCCCGGGGTCCCATGGCCCCGTCACTGTAAGTAAATAATATGTTAATTGTATGTACATAAACTTATATATGTATGATTGTACGCACATAATTTGTTAACTATAAATGTATTACGTCAAGTAATTTTAATATTGTTTCATGTTCATAATATGTAAATTACAGATAAATATACTTAAAGCTAAAGGTTCATAAATTGAGTGTTTAACATGTAATCGTGATTATTATATAATTTTAAGAAAAATTTAGTTGAAAATTAGTAAGTTTTTGTTATGGACTTAAGATATTGATTTTATAAACTTGTAATTCACGATTTATTTACATGTAATTAACATATTAATATTATGTATTTATAGTATTAGCGTTGTTTTTAATTACGAAAAATAATAACGTTACTACAAGCTCTGTTTATATAAATTATATATATATATATATATATATATATATATATATATATATATTGTATCGTTTGGATCAATATTTACCTTGCAATGTAAAAGTTGGTCTGTAATCTAATGATGGTGTCCCTTCCCGACCAAACTTTTCTCTCATCTGATATTCTATAGAAAATCTAGTGGTAACACGTAAACGCGTAAGTTACATTTTTGGTGGTATTACCCAATTCTCTAATTCTAAAGTGGATTGGCCTGGGGTGAGCATGCCATGCCAATTAGCATTTAGCAACCAATCATTTAATTAGTGCCCAATTCACAGTACGCACTGAATTGAACAAATTAAACAAACCTTTTGTCTGTTTTGAACATATAAAAAGAAGCACTGATAGATTGATTGTTTATGGACCACCAANCCCGATCCCCGTAAAATTTCCCCATCCCCGTCCCCGTCCCCGACTTTCCTAATCATGTTTGTCTTCTGCAGCGCTCTTTGTATGGGTTGAAGCAAGCTCCGCGAGCTTGGTTCAAGAGGCTCCATGACTTTCTTTTGTTTGTGGGTTTTCGCACTTTGAAGACGGACGTCTCCCTTTTCTATTACTCCTTTGGCGAGGCTCAGGTATTTTTATTATCATATGTCGACGATATTCTGTTGATGGGAAGTGATCTCGATTTGGTTTCTGTGTTGCTGAAAAAGCTTGCCTCTGCTTTTAAGATTCGTGATTTGGGTTCTCTACGATTTTTTTTGGGGATTGAAACAGTTCATGTTGATGGTGGGCTCCTTTTGTCTCGGAAGAGGTATATGGGTGGCATTTTGGAGCGGGCTGGTATAGCTGACTGTAAGCCACTCGCTACTCCAGTTTGGTTACACGACCCTCTTCTGTTGATGATGCACCTTGTGATAGTCCTACGCAATTTCGTAGTTTGGTGGGTGCGTTGCAATATTTGACTGTTACTTGCCCTGATTTGTCATTCGTGGTCAATCAGCTATGTCAATTAATGCACTCCCCTACTGTTGCACACTGGGTTCTACTTAAGAGGGTTCTTCGCTATGTTAAAGGTACGGTTGACTTTGGGTTGCGCCTCCGGTCTTCTGATTCCACTGATCTTCATGCCTACTCGGATTCTGACTGGGTGAGTTATCCGGCTGATCTCAAGTTTACCAGCAGCTTTGCCATGTTCTTGGGTTGTAATCTAATGTCTTGGGTGTGTCGTAAGCAGCGGACTATTGTGCGGTCTTCTACTGAGGCTGAGTACAAAGGTCTGGCGAATGTCTCGGCTAAAGTTACTTGGATTGTTTCTTTGCTTCATCATATTGGTCTTGCTTTATATTCTCCGGTTCTGCTTTGGTGTGACAATTTGGGGGCTACTTATCTTTGTGCTAACCCAGTGTTTTATGCCCGTACGAAGCATGTAGAGGTCGATTATCATTTCGTTCAGGATAAGGTTGCGTTCGGTGATCTTCAGGTTAACTTCATCTCTACGAAGGATCATCTTGCAGATATTTTTACCAAGCCTTTACTTGCTCCACACTTTGTGCTTTTGCGGGACAAGCTCAATGTTGTGTCTCACACTCCTTGCGCTTGAGGGGGTGTATTAGGAATCTAGACTTTGTGTTCTAGCATACCTCTACTTCTCCTATTATCTCTTGTATTTATTCGTGTATTTATCTTCCTTAGACTTGTACGTTACCATTGATTCAATACACTATTCTAGTTGGTTTGTTTTATGTAATACTCATCTATACAACCCAGTCTGCCTAAAAAGGTGTTAAACGAGCTCAACTCGGTGAACTGTGCTCGTTTTTCTAGCTTTAAATGTGGATACTCACTCTGAGTTTCTAATTTTAGCTTAGATGGTTTAGCTCACCTGATAAGCTCGACAACCCAAGGTTTAAGGGTAGGGCCTACTCGAATTCGAAAATAAAATAATAAAATAACTGATTAGCCGACAGCCCGTCAAGGCTAGCCCAAAGCTAAGTGGGCTGGCCCAATTGCCATCCCTATTTACAAGGCTTGGGACCCATAAAATGTCGTAATTAGGTTACAAATAAACAAATAATAATTAAGCCAAGTGGTCCAAAAATCCAAGCCTAATTGAATAGTTGGTTTGCCAACAACTATTTTCAAACAAGGGAGGGAGGGAGGGAGGGAAAGGGGCAAGAGGGGAAGACTAGAAACCATTAGACTTCTGTTCTAAGAGTAAAGGTAGCGTCTAAAGGATACCCTGGCCACTATTCATACTATTTATAGGGTTAAAAGGAGCGGATAATAATGGAATGAGGACGATAACAATTTCAAACCACCGGCGTGTCCCACCAAGCAGCTAAACCCCCACCCCCAACACCCACGTAACATAGCTAAAAAGTCGACCAGTAGTGATAGGTAACCATCATTGGTAACTAGCAGCCACCTGCCATCCTTGGCTACACTTGGCTAGGAATGACCATAGTTAAGTTCGAACTGATCGGTTTGAACTGAATTAGACACTTTAGCAACTGAAGTGAAACCGGAAACATAGGGACGATTCCAGTTACGATTTAGAATCGGAACCCAAAATGTTACCGTAATGATCTATTAAAATAAAAAACTAGACTCGTTGGTTTCAGTTCTAAATCGATGGGTTTCGGTTCGAAATTGAGAAAAAAAATTCTAAAAAATTATTTGTTGAATTTGAACAATTTTAAAAATAGAACATAAAATTTACAAAAAATAATAATAATAATAATAATAATAATAATAATAATAATAATAATAAAAGGTTCAAACCGACAGTTCAAACTGAAACTGTCAGTTTCGATTCCAACTTTTCATTTCTCATAATCGTGAACTAGCGGTTCAGAACTGGAACAAAATCAAGGTCATATTTACATCCGACAAGGGTTAAGGGTATCAACCGGTGCTTCTATCGATTAGGCAAGGGACCGAATGATGCCCCACCCCCACCCACCCACCCCTTCCGTTCTTCTCGGGCCCAATTTTTTTTATTTTTTGCCAAATAGTGTCTGAACTTATCATACCGAGCCAACTTTCCACACCTTTGTAAGTTACAATGTTGAATTTTATGTCTCTTCTCACTGTTGACTGTATCGTTTGCCTCTTTCTTAATTTTTGTACATTTGGACCACATACTTTATATTTTGTCACAATTTAGCCCACAAACTTTTCTCCTTTTCACTTTACACTTAATCCCTTTTGTCTTTGTGCCTTCATTAACTTTGTTCTTTAGCATATTCATAAATCTAATTCTCTTTCGTTTTTACATAGGTCCCTGAAACATTGTTTATGGATTCGAAACATCCTTCGAGCTTAATTGCAATCATTATTACATGGACCATGGTCCACACAACTGCGTGGACCATAAATAAAAAATATATTTTTAATATATTAAAAATACATTATTTTTATACACTATTTTAAGTATTGAATTTACATTATTTTATATATACTATTAAATAATGTACCTTTATTACAAAAATAATGTACTTTTAATATATTAAAAATGTACTTTATATTTCAGGTCCACGAGCATCGCCCACACAATAATTTGCGCTTAATTGACCCCTAAACTTTAAACAACTTTGGACCCTGAGTCCATTTCCCATGAGTACTTTTGAATATTTATTTTCATCGAATGGGAAGGATGAATTTAGCGACAAGATCACATGAACCGCCCATAGATAAAAGATTGCTACGGCCTACAGGATTACAGAATGCATATTTGGTGTATGGAGTAACAGGGTTGGTCCATCTTATCAATGCAATAGAGGTGTGGGCTCTCACAATGTCAGGAATTGCAGAAGCTTTCATCAATCTGTTCATATGAAACTGACTTCACATGGATAAAGATGAACTTGCAAAGTGAGAACAATATATATTAAATGAAAAATATAAATCATACTAATATTTAAATGAAAATATTTAAATATTTTTAATTTTTTTATTTAAATATTAGTATGATTTATATTTTTCATTTAATATATATTGTACTCACTTTTTAAATAATATATATATATATATATGTGTGTGTGTGTGTTCATTTAAAAGTGCAACCATTACACTTAGGAAAATACTATTTGTATTCCCAAATTATACTCACAACTTTTACTTTCTCTCACAAATCTTGGATGTGGAAAATTTTGTCTGGACCCACAAAATGAAAATGTCCTGTCCATGCTTGCCTCATCAGGGAGTATAATTGATGTAGTAAAATTTGAAAGTCCCCATAGTAGAACTCTTACACTTAATAGTACAAGTAATTTACCTTTCCCATTGGTGCACTTAATGATAATGTTTGGTGCAACTAATTATAATGTTAGATCCACTAGATATTATTGCTCACTTTATATTATATTATTGCACATTTAATACATTTTACTCGCACTATTGTTGTACTTTATAAAATTGTTACTTGCACTTTTAACACAATCTACTCGCACTTAAAAGTTTGAATATTAACAAAAATGACAAATGTGATTAGTTCTTATTTATCTCTTGCACGCCCGTTTTTATGAGAACACACCCCTAAGAGAAAATTAAGAACCAATTTCAGCCTTACATATGTAAAAATCGAACGGATCAGACCAATTTTTTTTTTTTAAATGCGGTGAATTTTTGTAATTATCATAAACTTCACTTTGCAAACTTCAACACTTAAATATGCAATCTGTAACAACTAAATATGTCAACCTAGATAAATTTTAAAATATAAATGAAAAGGCAAAATTTTAAATCTAAACGGTAAATGCTAAACTCTAACCAGTAAAAAGTGAGCATCTAAACCAAATAAAACGAAAACTCAGTCATAAACTCTAAAATCTAAACCCTAAGTGCAATGCACTTTCACATTTTTGCAAGTGCAATTTTTAATACTAAATGTGTAATATGTTAAATTGTTAATACTAAATGTGCAAACCTGGATAATTCTAAAAAGTGTAGATTTAAATGTTCAAGTATGGATAGTAAAGTTTGTGACAATTATGAAAATGCCACCACATTTTTTAAATCTGATATGATCCGTCCAATTTTTGTAGATCAAAGGCAAAGATTGATTCTTAGTTTCCTCGTAAGGATTCTCTCTCTTCCCCTCTCTCTCTCTCTTTCAAAATATATATATATATATATATATATATATATATATATATATATATATATATATGCACATGATGCCACATAGTATTAGAGGACAATGAAGACAAATCTTAGGCATTAAAAGAAGTGCAATCAAGGGCTGTGATTTTATTCAAAATATTGTGAGATTCTAACTATAAATAATAAGAGACGGGAAAAGAAGACAATTGAAAGTTATGTTAATTTTGGAAGGATTGTAATTAATATAATTAACATATTAGAGGAAATAATTGAGGGAAATAAGGAAGCATAAATACGGAAGTATTGATTACATTAGTGGAAGATATTGGCGAAATGAATACTACTCTAAATTCACGAATAATCCATTACAACTGTTATCAAGTATTGATTCTAACAACCACCCCACCAATGCGTATATATGTTGTGTGTAATGCATTGGTACACAACATGATTAGTATAATATTTTAGCACTAGAATAATTCAAATGGATTGTGTACCTCTTTAATAATTGATACGGAATAATACGGAAGAGTATATTCGTATTAATATATGGTAGAGTACAGGAAAAAAATACTCTAAGTGTGACCGAGCTCCGTGACAGTGGGTCAGCGGCTCCCGGTCTCTTTAGCTGCTGTTCCAGAGGTCCNCCCGGTCTCTTTAGCTGCTGTTCCAGAGGTCCCAGCAAAAGCCCTTCTCTCTACATTAAATGTGCCTTTTATAGCGGATATGGCCAGGCCTACTCCGGTCGGGCTGCATGCAGGACACGTGGCAGACATGCACCGGTCACGCTATCGGTCCAATGCGCTTATGATAGGTGGATATGAGACCCCCACTTCGAATCCCGCCCGGGTTGCCGCGGCGACCCGGAGTGTATTGTACAAGGCTCGTCAGACCGGGAATTGAATCTAAGGGCCTGGCTGAGTCCTTTTTCAGAGAGAGAGATCGGGATACGGAGACCGGATTTTAGCCCTATCATCTAGCCCCCCAGCCCGGTCTTTTACGATCGCTGAGGAAAAAGTCCGGGCTGTAAGATCGGGTCCGGGTCAAACTATCCAAGGTTGATCAACAGAACGGGACAAGGAAAACGCCGTCGGCGGGTGTCGTCAGCCCTAGTGTCCACGTGTCACGTTCGCACGAACCTCGGAACTTGGGCCTAGGCTAGGTCTACGGCGCGGGGAGCCGAACCGTCAGCCCCTTCTTTCTCCCTCTATAAAAGCATGGTGCGTACGGTGTTTTCGGCTTTCACGAACGAGACAAACTCAGAGCCTCCCGAGCTACCTATACTTCCCGATCTTTAGCGTTGTCGACCTCAGCACGTTTTCGAATTTTCTCTGACAGGTAACTCCCTTTGCTTATACTCGTGGATACATTCGTTTTACGATTTCGGGTGATCTCGAGTCCCGGGCTGACCTTAGTAAGACACCTCCTCGTCCTTGCTAGGTACAGCCATGAGCGGATCGGATAGTCAAAACCTATCCCACCACAGCTACGGTGACTCGGTCGAAGTCGGATCGTTCACGGTCTCGACTTATGACTCTGACCTCAACGCCATAGACACTTACTCAGAACCCGAGGGCTCGGTCCGGGCTCATAACCAACCGAGGGCTGAGAATGACGAAGCAGACTCTCGGCCTGTTATGGAGCCTCTTTACATGGAAGCAAGGCCCTCAGGTCGAGGAAAGCCTGCCCCTACGGCCTATGGTAGGGACTGGTTCGCCGGTCTACCAGTCGATTCTACGCCTCTAGTGGCCGCCAGCAGAATCCGATTAGACAGCAGCGGCCTGCGGCGACACACCAGTCTTCTCACTCGCGGGGAGATTGAAGAAGTCCGGGCCCTGTTAACCGGGACTGTTAACTACGAGACCAAACGGTCGTTAGGGAGCATCGTCGACCGAACGAATGGGGACTGGCTCGGGATGCACTTGGATTCCATCAAGGCCCCGTTGACCTTCCCGTTCCACCCCTTTTTGCTGGGTTTCATGAAATACTATGGTGTTTTGCTCGGGCAAATTGCCCCTAATGCCCACCGTACTCTCGCATGCTTCCCACAAATATGTAACCGCCACGGTCTCCCAGCGACTCTAGAGCTTTTTCGGTACCTCTTCTCGGTCCGGCCTCTATCTATCAAGCACGGGGGTGGCGTCCTATGCATACAATCTCGTGAGCACTTCTGCAAAATTTTACATTTGCCCGAAAACAATAGAGGCTGGAAAAACCGGATCCTGTCGGTCCGATACCCGTGGCCGCTTCCTGTTGACCGAGAGTGGCCAGAGTTCGCGACGGAGCACAAACGACCTAGGAAAAGCCGGGCTCTAGATGACGCGGCCATAAAGATTTCCGCCGAGGAATACGAGTACGAGGTCTTCCGATCTCCCGAGGAATACATGGAAGCAAACCTCGAGCCCCCCAGATATGATTTGCCCGAGAAGTACACGCCTAAGAGGGTGGTGGTGACGGTTGCCGTCAGACCTCCCCCTCTTGAGGCTGGGTCACGAGGTTTGTAAGACTTACCGATCTGAGGTCGGTTTTACGAAGGTCGGTATACTAAGTCTTGTCTTCTCTGCTTTCAGGTGCCATGAGGAGCTTCCCGGTATCAGCTCGTCCGCCTGCACCCGCCAAGAAGATCAGTCTGGGGGCTAAGAAGGTCGAGCCCTCGAAGCCTGCGGATCCTACCGGCGAGGCGCCCGTGCCCGTCGGTCTACCTTTGGACGCGACCCACCCTGCCGATTTGGATAGCGAGCAGGATGCAGCCCGGGCTGCCAAGCGAGGGAAAGAGAAAGAGGTGCCCGAGGTCGAGGAGGTCGCGGTCGTGAAACGTTCCCGTCGCGACGGGTCCGGGTCCACGACCCCCGTGATCGACGTGCTCATGAAGCACGGGGACGAATCCTCCGCCGCTCTGCTAACGCGGATCTGCGCCGCGGCTCCTCCTCCGGAGAAGACAAGCGGATGGTCGACCGCTCTAGTGGGAGAGCGCATTGCTCGCGACCTCATCCAGGTATCGCGAAGTGATTAATTGTGTTCTTGTTAGCGTCTACCGGTCTTCTCACCGCCTTTCTCTTTCAGATGGCGCACTCGGTCACCGATCTGTATGCCCGGGCCAAGGACGGGGACGAGATCCATCGTCGGGACGTGGCCCCGCTCAAAAGGTCCCTTGCTAAGAGGGAACAGCGGATTAAAGAGCTCGAGGGGAAACTGAAGACGGCTGAAGAGACCGGAAGGAGGATCCTGGAGCGGGCTGATTTCGGCGAGAAGGTTTTGACGGATCCCGTCCTCCTGGCTAAGCATATCTGCCGAGGGCGGGAGACAGGTGAGGCCGTTCTTGCGGCCATCTCGCGCACGCCGGTCGGGGAGGACTTAATGTACGAGTTCGGGACTTGGGCGTTCAACAGTGGTCGTCGAGCCATGCAGAACGACGTTCGAGCTGCCTTAGAAGTCTCGATCGACGACGACGACCTCCACAGGGTTCTGGCCGTGCTTCCCGAAGAGGTGCCCGACCCTGGTCCGACGCCGTTCTCAACCGTCTCTGAGGGGCAAGTACTACCGGTCTCTTTCACCGACGCTTCCGCTGGACCAACGGTGGAGGTTGCGGAAGCCCCCGATGCTGGACCAGCGGGAGAGGGTGCGACGGAGCCCGGGGCCTAGCAGTCGGCCGAACGCCCTTAGACAGTAAACGCGGGAGCCCGGCCTCGTTGTGCCGGGTATTAATTCGTTTTGACGACCTTTGAGTCGTCTCGTTTCGAGAGCCCGGCCTCGTTGTGTCGGGCGATACTCTTATTTTTAACGGCCTTGGAGCCGCTTTCACTCGTAGCATCTTTTGCTTTCTCCTTTTAAACACTTACTCCCGGGGTGAGCACCTTGCCATCACCATTAAGGTCCGAAGACCGGTAACCGGGCACCTTACTCCCGGGGTGAGCACCTTGCTCTCACCATTAAGGTCCGAAGACCGGTAACCGGGCACCTTACTCCCGGGGTGAGCACCTTGCTCTCACCATTAAGGTCCGAAGACCGGTAACCGGGCACCTTACTCCCGGGGTGAGCACCTTGCTCTCACCATTAAGGTCCGAAGACCGGTAACCGGGCACCTTACTCCCGGGGTGAGCACCTTGCTCTCACCATTAAGGTCCGAAGACCGGTAACCGGGCACCTTACTCCCGGGGTGAGCACCTTGCTCTCACCATTAAGGTCCGAAGACCGGTAACCGGGCACCTTACTCCCGGGGTGAGCACCTTGCTCTCACCATTAAGGTCCGAAGACCGGTAACCGGGCACCTTACTCCCGGGGTGAGCACCTTGCTCTCACCATTAAGGTCCGAAGACCGGTAACCGGGCACCTTACTCCCGGGGTGAGCACCTTGCTCTCACCATTAAGGTCCGAAGACCGGTAACCGGGCACCTTACTCCCGGGGTGAGCACCTTGCTCTCACCATTAAGGTCCGAAGACCGGTAACCGGGCACCTTACTCCCGGGGTGAGCACCTTGCTCTCACCATTAAGGTCCGAAGACCGGTAACCGGGCACCTTACTCCCGGGGTGAGCACCTTGCTCTCACCATTAAGGTCCGAAGACCGGTAACCGGGCACCTTACTCCCGGGGTGAGCACCTTGCTCTCACCATTAAGGTCCGAAGACCGGTAACCGGGCACCTTACTCCCGGGGTGAGCACCTTGCTCTCACCATTAAGGTCCGAAGACCGGTAACCGGGCACCTTACTCCCGGGGTGAGCACCTTGCTCTCACCATTAAGGTCCGAAGACCGGTAACCGGGCACCTTACTCCCGGGGTGAGCACCTTGCTCTCACCATTAAGGTCCGAAGACCGGTAACCGGGCACCTTACTCCCGGGGTGAGCACCTTGCTCTCACCATTAAGGTCCGAAGACCGGTAACCGGGCACCTTACTCCCGGGGTGAGCACCTTGCTCTCACCATTAAGGTCCGAAGACCGGTAACCGGGCACCTTACTCCCGGGGTGAGCACCTTGCTCTCACCATTAAGGTCCGAAGACCGGTAACCGGGCACCTTACTCCCGGGGTGAGCACCTTGCTCTCACCATTAAGGTCCGAAGACCGGTAACCGGGCACCTTACTCCCGGGGTGAGCACCTTGCTCTCACCATTAAGGTCCGAAGACCGGTAACCGGGCACCTTACTCCCGGGGTGAGCACCTTGCTCTCACCATTAAGGTCCGAAGACCGGTAACCGGGCACCTTACTCCCGGGGTGAGCACCTTGCTCTCACCATTAAGGTCCGAAGACCGGTAACCGGGCACCTTACTCCCGGGGTGAGCACCTTGCTCTCACCATTAAGGTCCGAAGACCGGTAACCGGGCACCTTACTCCCGGGGTGAGCACCTTGCTCTCACCATTAAGGTCCGAAGACCGGTAACCGGGCACCTTACTCCCGGGGTGAGCACCTTGCTCTCACCATTAAGGTCCGAAGACCGGTAACCGGGCACCTTACTCCCGGGGTGAGCACCTTGCTCTCACCATTAAGGTCCGAAGACCGGTAACCGGGCACCTTACTCCCGGGGTGAGCACCTTGCTCTCACCATTAAGGTCCGAAGACCGGTAACCGGGCACCTTACTCCCGGGGTGAGCACCTTGCTCTCACCATTAAGGTCCGAAGACCGGTAACCGGGCACCTTACTCCCGGGGTGAGCACCTTGCTCTCACCATTAAGGTCCGAAGACCGGTAACCGGGCACCTTACTCCCGGGGTGAGCACCTTGCTCTCACCATTAAGGTCCGAAGACCGGTAACCGGGCACCTTACTCCCGGGGTGAGCACCTTGCTCTCACCATTAAGGTCCGAAGACCGGTAACCGGGCACCTTACTCCCGGGGTGAGCACCTTGCTCTCACCATTAAGGTCCGAAGACCGGTAACCGGGCACCTTACTCCCGGGGTGAGCACCTTGCTCTCACCATTAAGGTCCGAAGACCGGTAACCGGGCACCTTACTCCCGGGGTGAGCACCTTGCTCTCACCATTAAGGTCCGAAGACCGGTAACCGGGCACCTTACTCCCGGGGTGAGCACCTTGCTCTCACCATTAAGGTCCGAAGACCGGTAACCGGGCACCTTACTCCCGGGGTGAGCACCTTGCTCTCACCATTAAGGTCCGAAGACCGGTAACCGGGCACCTTACNCTTCACCAGGTTCCGGCCTGGACAACACTATCGGTGAGGCCAGGTACTCTTTCAAACTTTCGAAAGCCCGTTGACACTCATCAGTCCACATGAAGGCGGATGTCTTCTTTAGTGTCTGGAAGAAAGGGTGTGCCCGCTCCGCCAGTTTTGAGAGGAAGCGGCTCAGGGCGGCCAGTCGACCAGTTAGCTGTTGAACTTCTCTAACCGTGGCCGGCGGCCTCATGTCGATTATCGCCTTCACTTTCGCGGGGTTCGGCTCGATTCCTCTCCTTGTCATCATAAACCCGAGAAACTTCCCGGTCTGCACTGCGAAAGTACATTTGGCCGGGTTGAGTCTCAGCCGGTTATATCGCATGATCTCAAAGCTCTGTCTCAGGTCGGACGCGTGGTCATACTTATCTTTACTTTTTACCAGCATGTCATCGATGTAGGCCTCCATCGTTTTACCGATCAGCTCTCCGAACAAGGTGTTCACCATTCTCTGGTAAGTTGCACCGGCATTGCGGAGACCGAATGGCATAACTCGGTAGCAGTATAGACCGTCTGGAGTAATGAATGCTGTCTTGGCTTCGTCCTCTTCGGCCATCATCACCTGGTGATAGCCCTTGAAAGCGTCCATAAAACTTAAGAGCTCTGCGCCTGCGGTCTCGTCGACCATCTGGTGGATACTCGGGAAAGGGAACGGGTCTAGCGGGCACGCCTTGTTGAGGTCCGTATAATCCACGCACATCCTCCAGGCTGGGGGCTTAGGGACGAGAACTACGTTTGCTAACCACTCGGGGTAGTGAACCTCCCGTATGTGTCCGGCCGCTACCAAAGATTTCGTTTCGGAGCGAACGAACTCTCGTCGGTCGGACGCCAGGTGTCTCTGCTTCTGCTTGACCGGTCGGGAGCCAGGGCGTACGGCTAACCTATGGCATATTGTCTGGCGGTCGATACCAGGCATATCTTCCGGTCCCCAGGCCAGGATGTCGGCGTATTCCCGAAGGACGGCGATGATTGCGGTCCGTAATTCTGGCGATAAGGCCGAGCCAATCTTCACAGTACGTTCCGGATGAGAGTCCGATAGCGGTACCAACTCGACCTCTTCCGACGGTTCGGGGCGTTCGACTCGGGCGTCTCCCTTCTTACTGATAGCGTTCACCCGAGACGTGCTGGTATCTTGCTTCTGTACAGCCCGGACATAGCATCGCCTCGCCGATTGAGGGTCTCCTCTAACCGTGCCTACACCTTCCGGAGTCTGGAATTTCATACATAGGTGCGGCATTGATATTATCGCGCCGAGCTGCGATATCCCCGGCCTGCCTAAGATGGCGTTATGAACGCACGCCAAGTCAACGACGACGAACTCCATGGTCACCTGGAGCACTCTCGGGACGGTCCCGACCTCTACGGGCAGTCGGATGACTCCTTCCGGATGGACCATTGCTCCTGTAAAACCCGAGAGCGGTGTCTTGACAGGCATTAACTGGGACCGATCTAACTGAAGCTTTCGGAAGACGTCTAGGTACATAACATTCACACTCGACCCCGTATCCACCATGATTCTCTGTACGTCGACGCCGTTGATGTCTATGGTTACCACCAATGCTTCGGTCGTGCAGTTGGGGCTGCTCGGCAAGTCACGATCGGTGAACACGATAGGCTCCACTTTCACCCTTTTCTCCGGATTTGACTCGACTAGGGCCACGTGTAGATCTCGAGCCCAGTTACGCCGGTTTTCAGCAGTGTCGCCACCTTCCGGTCCTCCGAATATCACATGAATAACTTGTTTTCGAGCGGCTGCCGGAGGTTCCCTATCGAGGTCGGGGTCTTTATCTTTCTTGTCCTTATCTTTTTTGAAATCTTTCCTCCATCCACGCCGGTTCTTCTTCCTTTTTTCGGCGAACTAGGCCAATTCCCCGGTTTGTAGCAGGTCTTCGATCAGACCTTTAAGCACATGACACTCTTCGGTGTCATGTCCCCGATTGCGGTGATACGCACAGTACTTCTCCTTATCCGGTCCATCTCTCGCCGGGGCGGGCAACTGGATCAGATGACAACTTTGGGCGAATTGCAGGACCTCCGCAACCGGCCTGTTCAGCGGGGTGTAAATCGGGTTTCCATCGCGATCTTTCTGTCGCAGATTGTTCGGGCGTCGGTCTCGCTGGCTCTGATCCCTCCTCGACCCCCCGGTCTCCATCAACCTCTTAGCTGAGTTCGCCTCCGTGGCCGTAGCGTAAGCCACTACTCTGCGCACAGCGTCTTCGTAGCAGGTCGGCAGCCGGAGTATTAGGTCCTGGTACAGGTTTCCCGCTCTTAGCGAGTTCAACAACAAGTTGGTGGCAGTTACGTCATCTACGGGTTCTATTTCCGACATTTCCTTATTCCATCGCTCGATAAAGACAGAGAGCGGCTCCCCGTCTAACTGTTTGGCGTTTTCCAAATGAGAGAAATGTTTCTTCACGGTCTTGGCCATGGCGAAACGATCGACAAACCTCTGGGCCAGGTCTCGGAAATTCGAGATGGACTCTGGTTCTAGGGTGCGGAACCACTCTGCAGCTCTCCCGGTGAGCGTGGAGTAGAACGCCCTACACATGACGGCCTCGGATACCCCCATCATGAGCATGTTACCATAGTAGAGGTTGACATGCTGTTCGGGGTCCGACCTGCCAGCGTACTCTTTGTCTCCAAGAACGCGCAGGTCTATCGGATATGGCTCACTCATGAGCTTGTGCGTAAAGGGCGTTCGGAGCAGGTTGCTAGATCGGCCGGTGGGTCGGTCAGTTCCTTCCTCACGCTTCCATCTGTTGAACTCCGCTCGGACTTGATCGAGCATTCCACGCGAAAGACCAGGCGGACGGGTCGGTTTACGGCGTCTATGGTGACGGGAATCCGAAGAACTTGCTTCGCTTGAATCAGCTTCGGTCGCGGTCGGGACATGTAATGGTCGACGCCCTCTCTCCATCGGCGGGTCGATTCGGTCTAGAACACTGACTCTCGGCGGCTCTTCTTGGGCTGGGGGTGGCTTGGAACCTGAGGTGCCCAAACGCGACAGAGCAGGTCGACGCGCCGATGTCGGTTCTCGTAATCTAGAGGAGATCGGTCGCCTTTCAGACTGCGCCCTCCTAGCGGGCGAGTGGGTGGCTGCAGCCTCGATCGTCGTAGTATCCGGATGAGGGACCGGCGGCTGAGTGTGCAGCTAAGTGGGCGGTGCCGGCTGGAACGGGAAAGGAGGGGCGTAAGGCGTCGGATAGAAACGAGGGGAAGTGGTCCACCAATGAGCGGTCGGATCAAGCGGGTATGGTGGGTATTGGTACGGTATCGGCCCGACCGGTATAGGGAATGCTTGGGGAGGGTGAATCATGTTGACAGGATCAGCCGCCGGCGGACTAGTGGTATTGCTCGGGTCGTCTCTAGAGCTAAGGCGGGAACGTAGGTCGGGAGGTACCTCCAGCTCTGGATCCGCAGCGGCAAAATAATCCATATATGGGTACATGCTTGGAGATTGAAGTTAGGTAGAACGGGACTCGGCTTGTTACTTCGTCCCCACAGACGGCGCCAAAATGATACGGAATAATACGGAAGAGTATATTCGTATTAATATATGGTAGAGTACAGGAAAAAATACTCTAAGTGTGACCGAGCTCCGTGACAGTGGGTCAGCGGCTCCCGGTCTCTTTAGCTGCTGTTCCAGAGGTCCCAGCAAAAAGCCCCCTCTCTCTACATTAAATGTGCCTTTTATAGCGGATATGGCCAGGCCTACTCCGGTCGGGCTGCATGCGGGACACGTGGCAGACATGCACCGGTCACGCTATCGGTCCAATGCGCTTATGATTGGTGGATATGAGACCCCCACTTCGAATCCCGCCCGGGTTGCCGCGGCGACCCGGAGTGTATTGTACAAGGCTCGTCAGACCGGGAATTGAATCTAAGGGCCTGGCTGAGTCCTTTTTCAGAGAGAGAGATCGGGATACGGAGACCGGATTTTAGCCCTATCA
>NC_044919.1:20173608-20230325 GCF_003576645.1 Ipomoea triloba | reverse complement strand
TTATATTTCGCTACCGTTCCTAGCTAGGAACGGTAGCGAAATATAATTTTTTTTAATATTTCATTTATTTTAATTAATATCCCTAATTTTTTTAATTCCTGTACCTGTTACAGCTTAAATCCATATCAAACAATACAGTTTGACACAATACTTTCAAACTAACTAACATCAATACTAACACAATGCTTTCAAACTAATTAACATCAATACTAACACAATGTTTTTAAACTAACGTCAATACTAACACAATACTTTTAAACTAACATCAATACTAACAAAATACTTTCAAACTAACATCAATACTAACATCATCACAAAATTATACTTTCAAACTAACATCAATACTAACATCATCACAAAATTAAACTATTATCAAAACATCAATACTAACATCATCACAAAATTAAACTATTATCAAAATTTATACTAACACAATACTTTAAATCAATGCACTTTTCAAAATTTATACTAACACAATACTTTAAATCAATGCACTTTTAACACAATATATGATCAAAGCATAATATATACTTGATATCATCACATCCATTTTAATACAATAATATATATAATCAAAACACAATACTATCTTCAAATTAAAACATAATAGCTTTATTAATAAAACAAAAGTTACACGCACTGAGAGAAATAGCTTTATTAATAAAACAAAAGTTACACGCACTGAGAGAAGAAGTATTTTGAATAAAACAAAAGTTACACGCACTGAGAGAAGAAGTATTTTGCATAAAACAAAAGTTACACGCACTGAGAGAAGAAGTATTTTGCCTAAAACAAAAGTTACACGCACTGAGAGAAGAAGTATTTTGCCTATTGCTCCCGAATCTCATTTATGTCGTCAATAGAATACGCAGTATTGCTTTGAAATGCCTACAAAATAATTTAATTAATAGAATTATTAAAAGTGTTAATTAATAAAGTATAATTTAACCATACACAGTTCTATTTAAATTTACTTACCGCATCCAAACGATCAACAGATGAATATTTTGTCACGATGTCAAGCATGTATCACATGACATAATATCCACACTCAACATGTCCTGGTTGTATCGGGCACTATAAAATACATATATATTTTAAAAAATAACAAAATCTGAGATTTTCCTATTGCTGAATGTGGGCGGTGGAAAGGTGAAGGAGAAAACAAGAGGTTGAGACTCGTGGGAAGTGGGAACCACCACCTTTTATTACTTACATAAACAAAGTGATATATCTTGTCGATTTTATTGTCCTTCGCCAAAGGGTTGCAACTGCAAAGATGGATGTTTGGAATATGATGAATATCTTTTTGATATTGGTGGATGACATGCTGCATGCGAAAATTATCAACATTGGAAAATTTTTTTAAAATTTTTCTGACGCATCACTCCCTGCACTGCCACCCACCACTAATCAATCCCCTTTTCTACACCCCACTTCTGACAGAAAAAATAGTGGGTGGTGGTGACGACTTCTAGAGAGGGGACGGTCAGCGAGAAAGCAGCGGCAAACCAGCAGCAGTTGCGAGCTAGTGAAGTGAGGCGGTCTATGGTGATGGCATCCGGACTTGCACCAATCTCACACCTAATGACCTGAAAGGTGTGAAAGATTTCTCAAAGAAAGCTTCAAGAAAAACTCAAAGCTTCTGCTCTTCTTCATCATTTCATGACAGTAATGGAGTTGGAGCAAGTAACTGTAACGTGAACCATCAAATCTCCCCAAATGTGAAAAAAAAAATGTAACCATGTGTTGGAAAAAATGGCATAAATGACATCTTAAGTGGCCATTTTATGGTATAAATATATGTAGAGTCCAGATCCGATTTGGGTCGGGTCAAAGTGGATTCGGATTCTTCGTAGTGAGACGAAGAGATCGATATATTATATGCTCAAAATGGATAAAGGGTGAATGAGAAATTAGTTCTCAAAGTAGACCCATTGAGATGGAATTTGTGAGGGAAAAGCTTAAGGAAAGCCTTTGTCCCACATTGGTTTGGGAAGAGGATTTCACCCACTATATATATAAGAGGTTTTTTTAAGATAATTGACTTGTATAGCATATAGGCTCTCTCTCGCGCGTAGGGGGGGTGCAAATCAAATCCCAAAATGAGTTCGAAAAGGCTTGAACTCGTGTGCGCCGGCACCTGCGGGCACGAATGTCATCCGGAAAATTGGCAGGCAGGCCTTGCGGAAACTCGGAGCGATTTTTCCATCTCAAGCCACTGCCTACGACCTCTCAAAGGTATGCAGCAGCGTGCAAGACATACGCGATGTCTCGCGGCTGGCTGGGCGGTATCAAGACATCGGTGATGTCTCGAGTAGGCAGTTCGAGACATCAACGATGTCTTACGCCTGGGCAGTTCAGCGCGCGAGACATGCCGATGTCTCGAGGAGCAGTTACGCTAGCGGTGATCTCCTGGTCGCACTGATCGATCTCTAGTGGCTAAGAGTTGAACTCTCGAAGCTTGCACAGGTCGGTCTATCGTATCTCTGAGTCACCTCTCGAAGGCGATCTTCTGNTAATAAAACAAAAGTTACACGCACTGAGAGAAGAAGTATTTTGCCTATTGCTCCCGAATCTCATTTATGTCGTCAATAGAATACGCAGTATTGCTTTGAAATGCCTACAAAATAATTTAATTAATAGAATTATTAAAAGTGTTAATTAATAAAGTATAATTTAACCATACACAGTTCTATTTAAATTTACTTACCGCATCCAAACGATCAACAGATGAATATTTTGTCACGATGTCAAGCATGTATCACATGACATAATATCCACACTCAACATGTCCTGGTTGTATCGGGCACTATAAAATACATATATATTTTAAAAAATAACAAAATCTGAGATTTTCCTATTGCTGAATGTGGGCGGTGGAAAGGTGAAGGAGAAAACAAGAGGTTGAGACTCGTGGGAAGTGGGAACCACCACCTTTTATTACTTACATAAACAAAGTGATATATCTTGTCGATTTTATTGTCCTTCGCCAAAGGGTTGCAACTGCAAAGATGGATGTTTGGAATATGATGAATATCTTTTTGATATTGGTGGATGACATGCTGCATGCGAAAATTATCAACATTGGAAAATTTTTTTAAAATTTTTCTGACGCATCACTCCCTGCACTGCCACCCACCACTAATCAATCCCCTTTTCTACACCCCACTTCTGACAGAAAAAATAGTGGGTGGTGGTGACGACTTCTAGAGAGGGGACGGTCAGCGAGAAAGCAGCGGCAAACCAGCAGCAGTTGCGAGCTAGTGAAGTGAGGCGGTCTATGGTGATGGCATCCGGACTTGCACCAATCTCACACCTAATGACCTGAAAGGTGTGAAAGATTTCTCAAAGAAAGCTTCAAGAAAAACTCAAAGCTTCTGCTCTTCTTCATCATTTCATGACAGTAATGGAGTTGGAGCAAGTAACTGTAACGTGAACCATCAAATCTCCCCAAATGTGAAAAAAAAAATGTAACCATGTGTTGGAAAAAATGGCATAAATGACATCTTAAGTGGCCATTTTATGGTATAAATATATGTAGAGTCCAGATCCGATTTGGGTCGGGTCAAAGTGGATTCGGATTCTTCGTAGTGAGACGAAGAGATCGATATATTATATGCTCAAAATGGATAAAGGGTGAATGAGAAATTAGTTCTCAAAGTAGACCCATTGAGATGGAATTTGTGAGGGAAAAGCTTAAGGAAAGCCTTTGTCCCACATTGGTTTGGGAAGAGGATTTCACCCACTATATATATAAGAGGTTTTTTTAAGATAATTGACTTGTATAGCATATAGGCTCTCTCTCGCGCGTAGGGGGGGTGCAAATCAAATCCCAAAATGAGTTCGAAAAGGCTTGAACTCGTGTGCGCCGGCACCTGCGGGCACGAATGTCATCCGGAAAATTGGCAGGCAGGCCTTGCGGAAACTCGGAGCGATTTTTCCATCTCAAGCCACTGCCTACGACCTCTCAAAGGTATGCAGCAGCGTGCAAGACATACGCGATGTCTCGCGGCTGGCTGGGCGGTATCAAGACATCGGTGATGTCTCGAGTAGGCAGTTCGAGACATCAACGATGTCTTACGCCTGGGCAGTTCAGCGCGCGAGACATGCCGATGTCTCGAGGAGCAGTTACGCTAGCGGTGATCTCCTGGTCGCACTGATCGATCTCTAGTGGCTAAGAGTTGAACTCTCGAAGCTTGCACAGGTCGGTCTATCGTATCTCTGAGTCACCTCTCGAAGGCGATCTTCTGCGCGTACCAGCTGTGATCTCTCGCAAGAGACTCTGGCCAGAACAGTTCACTTCAGTAGTGACCGTTCAGGTGATTAACTCAATATGTTATGGAATTAATATTAGATTAATTCCAATATTTTTTTTGAGTTAATACCATGTTAGTGGCAGTGTTATTACTTGGCTAGTGGGAGGAGGTTACATTGCCAGATTTGAATGCCATGTTGAATGCCATTAATCCATCATCTCCTATATATATTACGAGGTTGAGTAGGAGATTTACACACGTAAGAAATCTATTTTCCACCTCGAAACTCTAATCTTCCTTCGTTCTAGCCACCTGTGTTCATCCCACGCTCTCATTCACCGGATCCAAGTTTGTGTGTTCAAACGGCGGATCGTAGTACGTTTTATCCTGGGAAACCTAGACCGCAATGCTCCAGCACCCCGGGAGGCGGTAAATAAGGTTTTAAGGACAGAGGCAACTCGACTCGTGCTTACAACTACCCCAAAGTCCGTTCTTCACCGTCCCTTGTATTCCAGGTTTATCTAACCTTTGTTGTAGGTTTAAATTCCTGGAATTTCTTGTAATATTTTGTTTTAGTGGATTTTCTATTTTCGTCCATTTTCTTGGGTATTTCGAGATTATTTCTCAACAATCTTAAAACCTTATTTATTTGTTTTCTAATTCTCGAATACCACGGAGAAATAGAAAATCCAGCCTTACCCTTGTTTGTTAACGCGGACGAGAACGGTAATATTGTTGTGAACAACAATGGAGGGAACGGCAACGTTGTTGCATATTCCCAAGTACCGGTGAACGTTGGTTCACGGAACAGTGTGGGCATCACGGAAAATGTTCCTACGATGCAAGTACCTTCAGTACCAATTGGATCGGCTAATAGTCATGAAGGATCCAGTGGTGTGATTACTACATGGTCCGAGGACAGTGGTAGTGTGACCAATGACTTCGATCATAATCGAGTGAAGGCCAAGCGAAAGCTTAAACCTGAACTAGTTTATGTGAGGAAGGTGAAGGGTCATTACGATGCGAACCGTCGTCCTGGTGAAAAGGTTGAAGACAACTTTGCTAGGATTAATGGGTACGGTGGATGGTTGGACGAGTGAAGGTCACAACCGGATTCCTATGTGCTGTGATGAAACCACCCCGAGGGAGTGGACTGCTGATCAAATGGAACAAGGCACACGGTGTGATGGACTACTACGAGATAGGGATTAGGAAGTTTATTTCCAATGTAATCTCCTATCTAGTTGAATTTATTCGAATAAATTTGTAGTACTACCCATGTAATATTTTTATTGTTTTAAAAATATGTATGTTCCATTGAGAAGTATTGAATCACGATATACATGCAAATTATTTTATGAAATAATGTTTGATGTATGATTCAATATTTTATATGCTTTGTGCATGTGTAGCATTTGTTTGAGAAATGCTAATATGGTTAATGACCAACAAATGTAACTTATGTGTTACATGATTGAAATCACATAGCGAACCTCGGTTCTAGATTTCATGGGAAAATCAATTGTCAAAAATTGAAATAACCTTATAATCGTGAGCATTACGGCTCAATTGTTTCGAATATTTTAAGTGATATTCTTAATGCGATTATAATGGTTTGATTCAACTAGTTGGAATTTTGGTTGATTTGATCTCGTTAATTGTGTTAGAATTAACTTGATCGGAAATTCCTAATTAGTGTGAATTTAATTGAGACAAATGATGGAATGTTGGGTCAATAATCTGGTGAATTGAGCTTAAGTGCTAACGTTGTAGCGCTAACGGAAAGGCTCAATTGGTTGCTATTTATTTAGCAATTCGGTACGCTGTAGTATCTATTCACATTTGTTTAAAGCTTAATCGCTTAACGGAAAAATGTATCTAGTACTAGGTAAGTGGGTTTGATACACCACTAACGTACCAACGTAATAGTGTTTCGTACACTAACGGACTAGTGTATTATTAGCATCTTAAGGGCTAATTGAGTTCACTAGGATAGTGCACTACGACACTAACGTCTAAATGGCTTGTTTAATACCAAGAGTAATCCATTAGTTAAGGCACTAATCGTAGTTCATAACGGGATTAAAGATGGAATTAAAGCTTAAGCTAGTGGGCGTTGAAATGGTTGTCACAATCATTTGAAATGAAAGCATATGGAAGAGTGTTAGTCTTCTGGGAAGAGGTAATTCGAGCACCTCTCATGGGGTTTAACTGCACCTTGCAAAAGGTTGCTACCCCTTCCACCTCTCGTGGTTGTGAGGGGCAGTTTAATACTGCCTATACCTTGCGAGAAGAGGTTGGTTATTGCTTTCAAGACCGTTGTTGCGGTGTGTTATTCTTTATAAGAATAAAGGTGGAAACCAAATTAATTGTTGAATTAATGCGGTTAAAGGCGATCGATGTAGTGAACAAGAAACACCTTCGGGTGATCTCTATGTTGTTATTATACTTGAGAGTATAATGTGGATTCACCTCAATCGAACGATGCTACCGAACACGATTATCAATACGTTGATATGTTCGGGCTTACCGCAAAAATGTGGGGGTGAGGCAATTGTCTTTTGGACAAGCAAAAACATTTTACGAAGGTTCCCTACAAAGTAACTCGATAAGGTTCCTTACGAGTGTGGATATGTTTGAGCTATCCTATTGATACTTGAAATGTGGGGGTGGCTTGCCAAATGTGTTTTGTTTTTAATACTCAAAGTCCATGTCTCGGACGGACGTATGTAAGAACATAACGAATCAGAAATTCATCGTTCGTTGAAGATGGGTTTTCTGTGAAGGCCATTTGAAGGACCTAAAAACTCGAACTCATAGCTAGACGTAGCTAGTGAGTAATGATTTGGAAAATCATGTGGTTCGATTTTCTGACGTACTTGTTAGAATGCGATATGTATAGTCTAACTTGTTTACTAGAAATTGTTAGGAACATCATGTAATAGGTTTTGATGATACCAACTGTTAAGTAGAAATCCCCAAGTCTCGATGCATAGGCAAAACGCTGTAAGTTCGACAAGTAAACCAAGAGCGAAAATACAACCGGGTAACTTGAGCTCAACTCGGAAAATATTTAAGCTTAAGGTAAACCTGTTTGAACATCTTAGAAGTCTCGTGTTGTAATCATATAGACAGATCAGAAGAAAGCATGGGACAACTCTGGAGGAATAAGGGTCTGCGAGACATCAACTAAGTCTCGAGACATAAGCAGAGTTCGAGAGGTAGGACCTCTCGATACAGCTATCTAGTTCGAGACATAAACAGAGTTCGAGAGATAGACCTCTCGATATTTGAGTACGAGATATCAAGCAATCAAGATATCAACCTTGGTCTCGATACACTAACAATTCTCCAACAAAGCTGAATGACGGTCAGGAAGCATACTTAAAGTTTGGAAAAGAAGAATATCATGGAGATAGAATAATGAAGAGGTGCCGAACGTGAATATTTCAAAATGGGCGGAAATGGATGACACGTCAGATTTCCACCCCAAACGGTCAAAAGGTGCACCAATGCTGAAGTGGTCTGATTCCCTACAAACAAGGAATAATGGGAATATAAAAAGAGTAACTTTTACCAAAAGACGAAAGTGGAGCATGGACTCAAGAAAGTGAACTATGGAATATTCACTACAAGACAAAGAGGTTCAAGTTACAAGACAACCACTCCATAAAATATGCTGAAAATATGCAAGACCCATGATCAGCATGGGAAACAAATTTCAAACGGAATAATTTTCCCTCCAACGGAATTATTCCTCAACTCTCATATATAAGGATGTGAAGACACAAAAAAAAAGGTTCGAAATTCTTAAGAAGTGTCCGTCTAAAACGTTCAAGTGCAAGTACTTAAATTTGGAATATCATCCTGATATTCAAAACAGCGAGAAAACACATCTTAGTGTTTAAGAGAGTTACAAAGCTTAAACTGTTATACATCTAGAAGGTGACCGAAGCTGCTCTACATCGAAGTTGATTCAACGATAGCTTGTGGTCAGATTGGAGCCTGTTACATTCAACTGTGACAACCAAAAACACCTTGCTTTGGATTAAGCAAGAGAGGTGGAGTAACCTGGCAGCTGTTGATCGCTGTCAAAAATAAAGTATACGGGTTTAGATTTGTCGTTCCGCTGAGGATTGGCATTTATGGCACGTAGTTGTGCAATTATTTACTTTAGAGCTTATTAACCCACTAACGAGAATCCAAGCACAATCATAAACATAAATTGATGAATTAACAAACTAAAAATAGGAAATAAATACAATAAGAAAATATAAGATTAAAGCTAGGAATCATTACTATCAAGATGCTTTAGTATCTTATGATTAGGGAGAACAATAATCATGGATCAAGAGGGCATACACTTAAGAATTCAAGATCCTACCGTATCTTGAATTAGAGCAAGGGTTGCCCCACTTTTGTGACATATCAACCTCAAGCTCTTGAAGTACACAAAATATATTAAGCCCCCCAATTCGTCCCCTACTCTCGTAGCGAGATATTTGGGTTGTACAAGAGGTGGCTAGAGTTTTTACACAATTTTCGTTGTAGCAAATACTCTCCAATTACTTGCCAATAAAGATAGCTAGTAATTACTAACAAGTTACAAACAAAGCCTCTTGAACAAGCTTATGATCCATAATTATAATTCTACCCCTTATGAAATTAAAAGCAAGGTAACATCAAGATAAATAATAAATTCCTACCTTAAACCCAAATTAAACTAAATAAGCATAATAGATTAAAAGAAGAAGAAATGTAAATAACATAAAGCATAAAGAAAATAAACTTGCATAAGGTAAATAAAACTACACTACAAAGATGAAAGAAATAAATTCTACTCTACTCTACTACTTGGTTCTACATTGTAGGAAGCTTGGTATGGAATGGTGTGTGATGGTGTTCTTTCTCCTGCAAGGAAGACCTCTATTTATACTTGTTCATGAGGAGGCAAAGCATGATGGGTATTGGTTGGCAAATTGCAAAAGTGAGGTGCCCACAACATGGTGTATAATGCACATGACTTGTGAAGGCACATGGAGTCCATGTTCTACCAGATTTGGAGTTTATGGCCCTAATCATAGCTGTAGATCTTTAAATCTTCTTTCCAATGCCGTTTGAATCATCCCATTTGGATATTCCTATAATCAGATATGACCAAAATACCGAGCAGTGGTCAGATTAGGACGAAATCTGGAACTTCGACTTCAAGGCTGCTTTTGACCATTTTTCGGTCAGAATTACAAATTTCGTATCTCTGGAAAAGTTGTAGCCCTTGAAGTCTTCTTTCTAATGGTTCAAGAATCTCTTAATTTTGACATTCCTAGACTGCGATATTGTTGAATTACCGAACAGTGGGCAAATTATGCGTAAATTTCAGCTCATTATTATTTTGCTCCACTTTTGCCTTGATTTGTCCTTGTGATCAAGACCATTAAAAATACCATTCTTTTGACTCCATTATTGGCTGATCTTCATGATGAAAATGGACCTAATCTTCTTTGCTTTTGTCTTCCACTTTAATTCATCATCATCCATCTTCTCACTTTTGTTCTTGTCCCTTCATGATTCTTTACATCTTCATGATTTTCCTGATATTTCCACAAGCAATTAAAAACATTAGGATGACTCATTAAAGATGAATATTACAAATTAAACTTAGATTTTCTCTAAATCATCCAATTAAATGCAATATGACCTAATTTTCTTTACTTTATTCCAAATAAGGTGATTGTTGCAAACATTAATCAAAGTAAAGAAAATTAAGGTTATATTGAACACAATTTATACATTCTAGTGGACAAATAAGGTTAAATATGGAGATTAAATATGATCAAATATGCACTTATCAGCTGTCCGAGTGAAAGAAACCTGAGGCTTGACGCGGGCTTGGTGATCAAAGGTCAAGTGCTCGAGAGGTGGAGTAGCTGGAAGCGGGGAGAAAGACCTTGGAGAGGTGGAGTAACCTGGGAGCTGTCTTGTGAAGATCCTGAGGCTTGACGCGGGCTTGGTGATCAAAGGTCAAGTGCTCGAGAGGTGGAGTAACAAGAAGCGGGGCGAAAAACCTGAGGCTTGAGGCGGGCTTCGTGATCAAAGCTCAAGCGCTCGATATTGTACTAAAAAGGGAAGTTTTTTAGTGCAATCCTTCCAGGGAGTTTCTGGAAGAAGAGTGGACGTAGGCGGGTTGGCCGAACCACTTAAAAATCTCTCTTGCATTTACTTACTGCTTTTATCTCTCGCTAACCTCTCGATTGCACTGCATATAAACGCACTTCTCGAACTAACTTAAACTCGTGCTAACTAAAAGGGGATAACATTTCCGCTGCGCATAAAACTTTGTCTTCACCTCGTGAGGTATCAAACCTAAACATCCTAAGTTCAATACACACGAGAGGTTGAAAAGATTTGCAAAATCTTATACAAGTCTATTCACCCCCCCCCCTCTAGACTTGTACCCCATCCCCTTGGGACCAACAGAAATTGGATAAGGTTTTCTAACACGGCTTGTTAGAAAATAAAGCCTCGAATAGATATAGAAATTGTGTTTTCTACGGATGTCCATGAGAAGTAAAATAAGTTTACCTCTCGTGAATGGACAAAGTCACCTCTCGTGACCGGCCAAGCTATTAAGGGAATAATTCTGAACATTACAGAATTAACTTCAAGTTAAATCCAATACAAATTCTAAGAATTAATCTCCTGATTAGTGGTGGGCTGGTTCAAAGGGTGCAAATTGGTTTTGTACCAAAAAGAGGCTGTAAGGTGAAGTAGATTCTGTCATAGAGAATCATACTTCAGAACTGGTTGCTCTTCCTCCGGGTTGTAAAACCTTTGGATCCTAGGTGGATCATCGGGTTGGAAGATAAAACTGGTTAATTTCATTGAAGTATAAGGGCAGGTCAGTAATTGAAAATTACTTGCGAGTGCCTTGATTACTTTAATGTGTATTCTCTTGTGTGAGAATAAAAATCCATAAAGATGATACTTGCCTCAACCACGGTGTGGGATTTGGAAGTTCATCAAGTGGATTGAATAACCATTTCTTTATAGTCAAGGAACAGCCTAAGGGCTTTGTTGGTTCCACACTATGAAAGAAAGTGGGTAGCTTGGTAAGATCCTTGTATGGTAAAAACAATAAGCCTGAAATATTGGCATGTGATGTTTTGCTCATACAATGATAAACCAACGAGTTTAGTATAAACAAAATAACAAAGGGTCTATGTATGGCATACAGTAGACGATGGTGTTACTTGATAAGTGCATATTTGATCATATTTAATCTCCATATTTAACCTTATTTGTCCACTAGAATGTATAAATTGTGTTCAATATAACCTTAATTTTCTTTACTTTGATTAATGTTTGCAACAATCACCTTATTTGGAATAAAGTAAAGAAAATTAGGTCATATTGCATTTAATTGGATGATTTAGAGAAAATCTAAGTTTAATTTGTAATATTCATCTTTAATGAGTCATCCTAATGTTTTTAATTGCTTGTGGAAATATCAGGAAAATCATGAAGATGTAAAGAATCATGAAGGGACAAGAACAAAAGTGAGAAGATGGATGATGATGAATTAAAGTGGAAGACAAAAGCAAAGAAGATTAGGTCCATTTTCATCATGAAGATCAGCCAATAATGGAGTCAAAAGAATGGTATTTTTAATGGTCTTGATCACAAGGACAAATCAAGACAAAAGTGGAGCAAAATAATAATGAGCTGAAATTTACGCATAATTTACCCACTGCTCGGTAATTCAACAATATCTCAATCTAGGAATGTCCATATTAAGTGATTCTTGAACCATTAGAAAGAAGACTTCAAGGGCTACAACTTTTCCAGAGATACGAAATTTGTAATTCTGACCGAAAAATGGTCAAAAGCAGNCCCCCCCCCCTCTAGACTTGTACCCCATCCCCTTGGGACCAACAGAAATTGGATAAGGTTTTCTAACACGGCTTGTTAGAAAATAAAGCCTCGAATAGATATAGAAATTGTGTTTTCTACGGATGTCCATGAGAAGTAAAATAAGTTTACCTCTCGTGAATGGACAAAGTCACCTCTCGTGACCGGCCAAGCTATTAAGGGAATAATTCTGAACATTACAGAATTAACTTCAAGTTAAATCCAATACAAATTCTAAGAATTAATCTCCTGATTAGTGGTGGGCTGGTTCAAAGGGTGCAAATTGGTTTTGTACCAAAAAGAGGCTGTAAGGTGAAGTAGATTCTGTCATAGAGAATCATACTTCAGAACTGGTTGCTCTTCCTCCGGGTTGTAAAACCTTTGGATCCTAGGTGGATCATCGGGTTGGAAGATAAAACTGGTTAATTTCATTGAAGTATAAGGGCAGGTCAGTAATTGAAAATTACTTGCGAGTGCCTTGATTACTTTAATGTGTATTCTCTTGTGTGAGAATAAAAATCCATAAAGATGATACTTGCCTCAACCACGGTGTGGGATTTGGAAGTTCATCAAGTGGATTGAATAACCATTTCTTTATAGTCAAGGAACAGCCTAAGGGCTTTGTTGGTTCCACACTATGAAAGAAAGTGGGTAGCTTGGTAAGATCCTTGTATGGTAAAAACAATAAGCCTGAAATATTGGCATGTGATGTTTTGCTCATACAATGATAAACCAACGAGTTTAGTATAAACAAAATAACAAAGGGTCTATGTATGGCATACAGTAGACGATGGTGTTACTTGATAAGTGCATATTTGATCATATTTAATCTCCATATTTAACCTTATTTGTCCACTAGAATGTATAAATTGTGTTCAATATAACCTTAATTTTCTTTACTTTGATTAATGTTTGCAACAATCACCTTATTTGGAATAAAGTAAAGAAAATTAGGTCATATTGCATTTAATTGGATGATTTAGAGAAAATCTAAGTTTAATTTGTAATATTCATCTTTAATGAGTCATCCTAATGTTTTTAATTGCTTGTGGAAATATCAGGAAAATCATGAAGATGTAAAGAATCATGAAGGGACAAGAACAAAAGTGAGAAGATGGATGATGATGAATTAAAGTGGAAGACAAAAGCAAAGAAGATTAGGTCCATTTTCATCATGAAGATCAGCCAATAATGGAGTCAAAAGAATGGTATTTTTAATGGTCTTGATCACAAGGACAAATCAAGACAAAAGTGGAGCAAAATAATAATGAGCTGAAATTTACGCATAATTTACCCACTGCTCGGTAATTCAACAATATCTCAATCTAGGAATGTCCATATTAAGTGATTCTTGAACCATTAGAAAGAAGACTTCAAGGGCTACAACTTTTCCAGAGATACGAAATTTGTAATTCTGACCGAAAAATGGTCAAAAGGAGATACGAAATTTGTAATTCTGACCGAAAAATGGTCAAAAGCAGCCTCGAAATTTGTAATTCTGACCGAAAAATGGTCAAAAGCAGCCTTGAAATTTGTAATTCTGACCGAAAAATGGTCAAAAGCAGCCTTGAAATTTGTAATTCTGACCGAAAAATGGTCAAAAGCAGCCTTGAAATTTGTAATTCTGACCGAAAAATGGTCAAAAGCAGCCTTGAATTCGAAGTTCCAGATTTCGTCCTAATCTGACCACTGCTCGGTATTTTGGTCATATCTGATTATAGAAATATCCAAATGGGATGATTCAAACGGCATTGGAAAGAAGATTTAAAGATCTACAGCTATGATTAGGGCCATAAACTCCAAATCTGGTAGAACATGGACTCCATGTGCCTTCACAAATCATGTGCATTATACACCATGTTGTGGGCACCTCACTTTTGCAATTTGCCAACCAATACCCATCATGCTTTGCCTCCTCATGAACAAGTATAAATAGAGGTCTTCCTTGCAGGAGAAAGAACACCATCACACACCATTCCATACCAAGCTTCCTACAATGTAGAACCAAGTAGTAGAGTAGAGTAGAATTTATTTCTTTCATCTTTGTAGTGTAGTTTTATTTACCTTATGCAAGTTTATTTTCTTTATGCTTTATGTTATTTACATTTCTTCTTCTTTTAATCTATTATGCTTATTTAGTTTAATTTGGAGTTTTGGAGGGAATGTGTATAGTGTTTAGGATTTGGGAATTTGGGTAAACGAATTTTGCTTAATGTCGGGTAAGGAAGACGGGTTAAAGCTTTTATAGAGAGTGAATATGGGTCGGATAGATGGGTGCGGTTGAGAACTTGACCCGATTGGTGATCCCGGTTAATTTAAAAAGAATGAAAGGTCAGAAATGCCCCTTTATAACGGTTATGAGAAGGTTATATAGTAAGGGTATTTTTGATAAAGCATGGGACGGTTTGGGATTCAAGAAAGTGGGGTTATAAGAAAAAAAACTTTATGAGCATGCTCCCACTAATCAAGATAATGCCCCTAAAAATAGGAAAAACCGTCAGTAACCGAAGACCACGTGGCTAATATTGATTTCCAAATTAGCCGTTTCCACATGTGTCCGTTGGAACTCTCAGACTTCACCTCTCGAAGGTGAAGAAACTCCTTGCTAGTTTAAGGATATTCCCCCTGAGTGATTGATCCCTAAACCTCCTTATTCCTCCGTCTTCTTGATCTGGTTTGTTCCATAGAAGTATGAATATATGGTTAAGGATCTTCCCCCTGAGTGATTGATCCCTAACCCTCCTTATTCTTCCAAACTATATACACTGTCAGTTTGTTATCTTTCGAAGTGATCTCTCGAACTACCCTTCTTCGAGACATATCGTATTTGGACAAACTGACTTTCGTATCTCTCGATTGACCTTTCGAACATAGATTGCGGTAGAGAACAAGGTTGATTCATTCAAAAGATATCACTTAGAACATTTCCTTAAGTTCATTTAGTGATTTCCAAATACATTACATATGAATCAATATATTATTTGATTCCCTAAAGGTGCCTTTTAAGCAACAGACTGCCTTTAAGGTTTCAAACGTTAAAGCAGGAACTAGCCATCTAAAATCCTATTTATTCCAGTTACAGAACTAGAGGTGGCTAATTCTTCTTGTTCTTCTCTCCCTCTCTACTGCTGCACTCCTCACTAGCTCCTTCTCCCTTTCCCTTGGTTCTCCATTTGGTTGAGGGAGTTCCTTTTCCAGAATGTGCAGCTGTGGGAGGTCCACTTATACGAGACTCTTCTCCTGATTCCAGTATCCCACCTTTGAGGATCTCCTCGCATTTGGGGATCCATTCACCTTGGATGAGAATAGGATACTTGCTTGGATTATCAGGAAGCTTCGCAATCTTTCCATCCTTCATCAATTTTGGATAGTTTTCTCCTTGAAAGTCTATGGACTTAACTACTGATTTCTTTCCTCTATACCAAAATGGTATATCATCTTTTCCTTTCTTTTTCTCCATGAAGGAGTTGATGATATGAACTGAGGAAGAAGCACCATTTTATAGCAAGAACTTAGGTGTTGTTGGAGTCACGGGATGCTACATGAATGACCATTCAATGTTGTGTAACTCCAAAGCTGCCATAAAGTTGATGTAACCGCCCCTCACATGCGAAACAGTTCATGGCACTAAATACAAGGAGATAAGATTTGACCATTCAACCCAATTCTAACCTTAGTTGAGAAAACCTATTTTCACACAATGCCTTTGTGAAAATATCTGCTAGTTGCTCCTCCGTTGCAACATATTCCAACACTATATCCTTTTTCTCAACGTGATCTCGGATGAAATGATACTTGATATCAATATGTTTCATCCTTGAGTGTAGCACTGGATTTTGAGTAATAGCTATGGCACTTGTGTTGTCACGCATAATTTTAACTTCCTTACACTCAACACCATAGTCAAGTAATTGTTGCTTCATCCATAAAATCTGAGCACAACAACTTCCGGCTGCTACATATTCTGCCTCAGCGGTGCTTGTAGCTATCGAATGTTGTTTCTTGCTAAACTATGAGACAAGTCTCCCACCTAGAAACTGACATGTCCCAGATGTGCTCTTTCGATCAATTTTGCAACCAGCAAAGTTCGCATCTGAATATCCTGCAAGTTCGAAAGATCCACCTCTCGAATACCAAAGTCCAACACCTTGCGTACCCTTGAGATATCTAAGGATCTTTTTAGATGCATTGAGATGACTTTCCTTAGGACTTGCCTGAAATCTAGCACATACACCTACTGCAAAGGATATATCTGGTCTACTTGCAGTTAAATAAAGAAGAGATCCGATGATACCTCGATATGTAGTCTGATCGACCTCTCGACCTTCACTATCAACGTCGATACGTAGAGAGGTTCCCATAGGTATTTTGACTGAGGATTTCCCTTCTATATTGTATTTCCTAAGCAGATCCTTGGTGTATTTCTCCTGGTTGATGAAAATACCTTCCTTAAGCTGTCTCACTTGTAATCCAAGGAAGTAATTGAGCTCTCCCATCATGCTCATCTCGAACTTCCCTTTCATCAAACTGGATAACTTCTCGCACAAGTTTGGATTGGTACTTCCAAAAATGATATCACCCACATAGATTTGCACCAATAGGATATGATCCCCATCCTTGATTCTAAACAATGTTTTGTCCACTAGGCCTTTGGTGAACCCACACTGAAGTAGAAAAGAAGATAAGGTATCGTACCAAGCTCTCGGAGCTTGTTTTAAGCCGTAAAGTGCCTTCTTCAACTTGTATACTTTGTCAGCTCCCACGTCCTTCAAGAAACCCGGAGGTTGTTCAACGTACACCTCTTCTTCAAGAAGTCCGTTCAGAAAAGCGCTCTTGACATCCATTTGATACACTTTGAAGTCTTTGAAGGCGGCATATACGAGAAAGATGCGAATAGCTTCGAGACGTGCCACCGGAGTGAAGGTTTCATCAAAATCTATTCCTTCCTCTTGGCAGTAACCTTTAGCAACAAGTCTGGCCTTGTTCCTAACAATAACTCCATCCTCATTCATCTTGTTTATGAAAACCACTTTGTTCCAATCACGTTCTGATGGTGAGGTCTCGGAACTAGTTCCCATACTTCGTTCCTTTCGAATTGATGGAGTTTCTCTTGCATGGCTTGCACCCAATCTGGATCATTTAGAGCCTCATCAATCACCTTAGGCTCTATTTGAGACAAAAAGCAAGCGATCATGCTTTCTCTATATGCTAATCTGGTTCAAACTTTATCACGTATATCTCCGATTACTTGACCAGCGGGGTGACTTCTCAACCATCTTAGATCGGGTTGTGGCTCCTCAGTTGACTCCTCGGTTGTAGGTTGAGATGTGGGAGGTTCATCTATGATCTGGATTGGATCAACTGAGTCAGGAACATTCTTCATTGCGATCTCTTCATCATCTGATTCTAACTGAAGTTCTGCTGCGTCTCGAACTGTTGGTTGCTTCCCATCGAGAGGTACATTTGATCTCTCGAATGTTTCTGGCTGAATTTCTCCAGAGTTTTCAGCTGTTTCTACTGGCTTTGATGGTTGATCTACTGATGCCTTATCATCAAAAGAGACATGTATGGACTCTTCAACCACCAATCTCCGCTTGTTGAAGACTCTGAATGCCTTGCTTGTCGATGAGTATCCCAGAACTACTCCATCGTCTACTTTCTCGTCAAAGGTTCTTAGATGAGTCTTTCCATTGTTGTGGACATAGCATTTGCATCCAAATGTGTGAAAGTAGCTTACATTCGGTTTCTTTCCGTTCCACAGCTCATACGGAGTCTTTCCAGCTCCTTTCACGATCAAGGACCGATTTTGGGTGTAGCATGCTGTGTTGACTGCTTCAGCCCAAAATCCTTGTGGTATGTTGGCTTGTGAAAGCATGGTCCTTGCAGCTTCCTTGAGAGTTCTGTTCCTCCTTTCAGCAACGCCATTTTGTTGAGGTGTTCGAGCAGCTGACAACTGATGATGGATCCCGTTCTCGTTGCAATAGCTTTCGATAACTTGATTAACGAACTCTCCAACTTGATCTGACCGAATTTTGAGTATCGAGACATCCTTCTCTACTTGAACTTGCCTTAGAAGATTTGGTAAGGCAACTTTTGTCTCGCTTTTCTTGGTTAAGAACACGGTCCAGGTGAATCTTGTGTAGTCATCTACTACCACAAGAGTGTACTTCCTTCCTCTCATGTTGGGTGGGTCTACTGGGCCAAATAAGTCCATATGGAGAAGACTTAATGGTCTAGTAGACGATGTCTCGGCTTTGGTTTTGAAAGAGGATTTGATCTGTTTGCAACGTTGACATGCCTCGCAAATCTTGTCTTTTCGAAACGTTACTTTAGGCAGTCCTTCCACCAAGTTCCTCTTAGTAAGCTTGTTGATGGTTTTGAAGTTTAGATGACTAAGCTTATTGTGCCAATCCCAGCATAAGTCTTCTTTGCTCCTTGCTAGCATACATAGGGATGGTTTGGCAGATCTCCAATCCACTATGTACATGTTTCCTTTCCTTGCTGCTTCCAAGACGACTTCGAGAGATTCCTCTTGAATGATCCGGCACTTGCTTTTGGTGAAGATGACCTTGTAGCCTTTGTCACAAAATTGACTTGTGCTCAGGAGGTTGAACTTGAGCCCTTCAACATAAGATACCTCCTTGATCACCAATTCATTCTTATGGATCTCACCAACAGCCTTCGTGCGTCCTTTCTTCTCATTGTCGCCAAATGTCACCAAGGGACCTTCGATAGGATGGATGTTCTCCAGCAATGTAAGATTTCCCGTCATATGTCTCGAACATCCACTGTCAATGAACCATATGTCCCTGGTGTCCTGCAAGGAAATCAAGCAGATTTAGGTACCCAAACTTTGGGTCCTAAATGATTAGTGAGTTTAGGCATCCATTTATACCTTGAGCCCATTACTCCAGGCTTAGGTGCAATGTAGCCATTAAACGATTGATAATCATAAGAAATGCTAGCAAAGACTCTGGGCCTTTTTGGTGCATAGATCAGTTTTGGTTGAGGCCTGACCTCGAATTTTCACAACATGCCCTTCATGGCCTGTTTGGTCACGTGGTACCGTTGCAACTGAGGTTTCTTCCATGGTTCATATTCTTGTGACCAATCCTCATCGGATGGGTAGTGTCTGTCTTCCCACATCCGTGAGTTCCTATCTTTATGGATCTCAAACCTTCCATATTTGCCTTGAGGCGCATTATATGGAATGTAGCTTCTCTTGTACTTAGAATGGCCTTGCGAGAGGTGGCTAGGTGACCTCTCGATATGATTAACCCGGCCATTCTTCGTAGCTTTCCTATACTTTCCATTGCTGGTGTATAGGGACAGTTTATGAATAGCTACTCTGGTCTTTTCGGTTGGTCATTTACGACCCTTATTCGGTTTGGGTTGAGATCCTTCATTATTTGAAGTTCCCAAACCGTTGGTCTGCTTATCTCTCGAGAGACAGTTTTGACGAAACCCGAGACTGGTTCTGTCACTGGTAGGCCTATGATCATTTACCATTTCTCCATAACTTTGGAGGAATTAGTGTATGATGCAATGACCTCTCTAAGATTAAGCTCTCTAGTCTCTCGAGCTTTGCACTCTTCCTTAAGCTGGATTATTTCAGCTTCTAAGTTGCTTATTTTGAGAGTTAGCTCTGAATTCTCTTTTGAGACATTCTTAAGCATCTCTCGTTCAGCAATTAGCTTGCTGTTTTCTTCCATTATCTTAGCATGAGTGCTGTTAGCGATATTGAGATCCCTTCCAAGCAATTCTATGGTCTCGAAGGGGTCCTCATCGCTTCTAAAAGAAGAACATCGAGAGGTAGAAGTAGAGCAGCGAGATGTAGAAGTGGAGGTTACCTCATTATCTATGGCCATTAAGCNTTGCCTTAGAAGATTTGGTAAGGCAACTTTTGTCTCGCTTTTCTTGGTTAAGAACACGGTCCAGGTGAATCTTGTGTAGTCATCTACTACCACAAGAGTGTACTTCCTTCCTCTCATGTTGGGTGGGTCTACTGGGCCAAATAAGTCCATATGGAGAAGACTTAATGGTCTAGTAGACGATGTCTCGGCTTTGGTTTTGAAAGAGGATTTGATCTGTTTGCAACGTTGACATGCCTCGCAAATCTTGTCTTTTCGAAACGTTACTTTAGGCAGTCCTTCCACCAAGTTCCTCTTAGTAAGCTTGTTGATGGTTTTGAAGTTTAGATGACTAAGCTTATTGTGCCAATCCCAGCATAAGTCTTCTTTGCTCCTTGCTAGCATACATAGGGATGGTTTGGCAGATCTCCAATCCACTATGTACATGTTTCCTTTCCTTGCTGCTTCCAAGACGACTTCGAGAGATTCCTCTTGAATGATCCGGCACTTGCTTTTGGTGAAGATGACCTTGTAGCCTTTGTCACAAAATTGACTTGTGCTCAGGAGGTTGAACTTGAGCCCTTCAACATAAGATACCTCCTTGATCACCAATTCATTCTTATGGATCTCACCAACAGCCTTCGTGCGTCCTTTCTTCTCATTGTCGCCAAATGTCACCAAGGGACCTTCGATAGGATGGATGTTCTCCAGCAATGTAAGATTTCCCGTCATATGTCTCGAACATCCACTGTCAATGAACCATATGTCCCTGGTGTCCTGCAAGGAAATCAAGCAGATTTAGGTACCCAAACTTTGGGTCCTAAATGATTAGTGAGTTTAGGCATCCATTTATACCTTGAGCCCATTACTCCAGGCTTAGGTGCAATGTAGCCATTAAACGATTGATAATCATAAGAAATGCTAGCAAAGACTCTGGGCCTTTTTGGTGCATAGATCAGTTTTGGTTGAGGCCTGACCTCGAATTTTCACAACATGCCCTTCATGGCCTGTTTGGTCACGTGGTACCGTTGCAACTGAGGTTTCTTCCATGGTTCATATTCTTGTGACCAATCCTCATCGGATGGGTAGTGTCTGTCTTCCCACATCCGTGAGTTCCTATCTTTATGGATCTCAAACCTTCCATATTTGCCTTGAGGCGCATTATATGGAATGTAGCTTCTCTTGTACTTAGAATGGCCTTGCGAGAGGTGGCTAGGTGACCTCTCGATATGATTAACCCGGCCATTCTTCGTAGCTTTCCTATACTTTCCATTGCTGGTGTATAGGGACAGTTTATGAATAGCTACTCTGGTCTTTTCGGTTGGTCATTTACGACCCTTATTCGGTTTGGGTTGAGATCCTTCATTATTTGAAGTTCCCAAACCGTTGGTCTGCTTATCTCTCGAGAGACAGTTTTGACGAAACCCGAGACTGGTTCTGTCACTGGTAGGCCTATGATCATTTACCATTTCTCCATAACTTTGGAGGAATTAGTGTATGATGCAATGACCTCTCTAAGATTAAGCTCTCTAGTCTCTCGAGCTTTGCACTCTTCCTTAAGCTGGATTATTTCAGCTTCTAAGTTGCTTATTTTGAGAGTTAGCTCTGAATTCTCTTTTGAGACATTCTTAAGCATCTCTCGTTCAGCAATTAGCTTGCTGTTTTCTTCCATTATCTTAGCATGAGTGCTGTTAGCGATATTGAGATCCCTTCCAAGCAATTCTATGGTCTCGAAGGGGTCCTCATCGCTTCTAAAAGAAGAACATCGAGAGGTAGAAGTAGAGCAGCGAGATGTAGAAGTGGAGGTTACCTCATTATCTATGGCCATTAAGCATTGATCCTCCTCTTCTGTAGTGTATAGGTAGATGAGCCCCCTCTCATCCTCTGAGCTGCTGTTATCTTCGCTTGAGCTCGATGTCTTGGATTCCTCGACTGCCTTCTCGAGTTCCTCAGCAACAAGCGCCTTCCTGCGCAAATGTGTCTTTGATGCTCCTTTGAAGCCACCTTGTGTTGGCTTCTCCCTAGACTCCTCCATTCTCTTGGAATCCTTACCTTCTTGGCCTTGATATTTGCTTACTGGAGGGTAAGGGCATTCGGCCTTGAAATGTCCCAGTCTTCTACAATTGTAGCATAGACCCTGATTGTCTTCCTCCGTCCTTCTGGATGGATATCTCTCATTTTTCCTTCTTGAGGAGGAAGGTGAACTTGTGTTGCTCTCTGGTGTCTTCTTCTTCATGAATTTCTTGAACTTCCTCATGAAGAGAGCAAATTGTTCGTCAGACATAAGATTCATAGGATTAGGGTCTGACCTTGAGGATGAGGATGGTTGATCAGCAACAAGTGCAACGTTCCGACGGTCCACTACGTCCTCATCTCTCGGGAACATCTCGAATTCGAAGGCTTTGAGATCTCAGAAGAGTTAGTCGGTTGTGGTGTTCTTTAGATCTCTGTGATCTCGCATTGTGATCACCTTCATTTCCCACTCCTTGGTAAGGCCTCGTAGGACCTTCAGGTTCAACTCCTTCTGTGGGATCTCCTTCTCGAGGTCGCTGATCTCGGTTGAGAGCTTCATGAACCGAGATTCCATGCTGTCGATGCTCTCTCCTGGCTTCATCTTGAAGTCCTCGAATCTCTTCATTGCCACGGTGAGCTTGTTCTCCTTTTCCTGTTCGTCACCTTCACTAATTAACATCAAGGTGTCCCATACCTCTTTGGCTGTGTTGCACTTTCTTACTCTGGGGAAGACGGTTTCGTCTATTGCTCTGAAGAGAATGTCCTTGGCAATGTTGTCAAGGTTGTTTCTCTTCTTATCATCGCTCGTCCATTCTTCCTTAGGTTTTGGAACGTACTTTGGTGTGTCTTTAGTTTGTTCTGCAGCAGTGCTGACCATTAGGATTTTGACTGGTCCAGACTTTATAAAAGGCCATCTCATCATGGAGGGCTGATAAGTACGCAAGCATGCGTGTTTTCCAGTTATCGAACCTGCTAAGATCAAAAAGGAGATGTCTCAACAACATGCTATCCATATTAAAAATTTATCTCGTGCTTTAGAAAAAAACTTTTGAGGAAATTTCAAAGAAAGATCGCTAGGAAATATAAGCGAAGGTTTATATCGATCAGAGAACCTGGCTCTGATACCAATTGTTGGTCCCGAGGGGATGGGGTACAAGTCTAGAGGGGGGGTGAATAGACTTGTATAAGATTTTGCAAATCTTTTCGACCTCTCGTGTGTATTGGACTTAGGATGTTTAGGTCCAACACCTCACAAGATGAAGACAAAGTTTTATGTGCAGCGGAAAAGTTATCCCCTTTTAATTAGCACGAGTTTGAGTTAGTTCGAGAGGTGTGATTATATGCAGTGCAGTTCGAGAGATAGGTTAGCGAGAGATAAAAGCAGAAAGTAAATGCGAGAGAGATTTTTAAGTGGTTCGGCCAACCCGCCTACGTCCACTCTTCTTCTAGAAACTCCCTAGAAGGATTGCACTAAAACTTCCCTGTTTAGTACAATATCGAGCGCTTGAGCTTTGATCACGAAGCCCGCCTCAAGCCTCAGGTTTTTCACCCCGCTTCTTGTTACTCCACCTCTCGAGCACTTGAGCTTTGATCACCAAGCCCGCCTCAAGACTCAAGATCTTCACAAGACAACTCCCAGGTTACTCCGCCTCTTCTTGCCTTCTCCAAAGCAAGGTTGTTCCAGTTTTCACAGGTTGTGTAACAATCTCCAATCTGATCAAGAGCTATCGTTGGATAATCTTCTTTGTTGAGCAGCTTTGATCACCTTCTAGATGTATATGAGTTGTAGCTATGTTACTCTCTCAAAAACACATATTTAAGAATGATATCTCATTAGATCTATCCATTTAAAATGAAGAAGAAATAATAGAACTAGAAGAAATAAAATTTCAACATATTTGTTAAAAACTTATCTTATATCCACAAACGTTGAACCAACGTCTGCTATGAACTTAGTAAACATGGACATACTATTTAAATGATGATCATTTTAATTATGCTACATTATTTAAGGATTTGGAAAATGTTTAGAGAGTAATAACAAAACTAAGGGGTTTTCAAACATCTATGATTTATTTGCTATTTATGATAACAAACAAAAGTTTATGCAAAATTTTAAAATAGAAATGTTTTTGCATACAAGAAAGAATATGATAGGATACTTATCTATATCTATATAATAACAAAAGTATTATCAATATCACTTTTTATCTATTTATGTAGGCATATGTTATATTTATAGTATTTTGTACGCTATGAAAATATGTACATTTTTTATATAGAATTGTGATCATTGTTATAATTATACACATTGATTTCTAAAATGGTTACTCGTTAAGAAAATTTAATTTTAAAACATGCCTTAACTCGAAAAGAGATGAGAGAGAAAATAAATACGGGAAAATAAAGAATTCGAAAAATTTCTTCCAACTAAAAATCGAGAAAGACATTTTTCGTCAAATTGAGTCTTTTTCCATTGACCAAAATGAATATTTTCCTTTGACTTTATTTTTCTTAAATACCCAAACATAGGAAAATTTAGAAAATGACTTCTGGGCCTCATTTTTCGGGTTTTCAAATGAACCCTTAATTCGAAAATCCCTAAATATGTCATATTAGGGTCTAAATCTTCTCATACAAAATTTAAAATTTACATATTTTGATTTTTCTAAGTATAATTTCCTTAAATATTATTTATATTTGTTGAAATTATAATATATAAAAAATATAATTAGGAATAAATATAAATTTTGTTTATAAATTTATTTAAATATGTACATGATTATGGACTATATATTAACCATAAATAATTTAGTTTTAATTTTGTATGCTATAAATTAAAAAATACACACTTGACTAAATATATAGAAAGTTAAACTATATTATTATATCATACATTTTAATGCCTTATTATTTTACTTTCTTTTTTTTTTTATTCGTGATAACCTAATTTCTTAGGTGCATCTGTAACTAAAAAAACACTAATTAGTATATAAAACTACATCAAAAGTATTGTAAACACAAAAATAAAAATTTAAATTTATAAGATGACGATGACGATGATGATGATGATGAAAAAAATAATAATAATAATAATAATAATAATAATAATAATAATCTATACTATATATAAAAGCATTATCCTTCTCAAAAATTTCCCGCCCAAACGTTGGGGCATTTTAGTAATATGGTAATTATTATTCTAATTATAATTAATTAATATTATTTTATCATAATATTAGTAATTATGGTAATCATAATATATTATATATAGTATAGATTGGTAATTAGTGTTAGGAACATAATGTATTAGGTTTTGATGATACCAAAATGTATCTTAGAATCCCCTAAGTCTCGAAAGATAGGAATCAATGTAAGTTCGACAAGTAAACTAAGAGCGAAAATACAACCGGGTAACTTGAGCTCAACTCAGAAAATATTTAAGCTTAAGGTAAACTTGTGTGAACATCTTAGAAAGTCTCGTGTTGTAATCCCATAGATAGATCAGAAGAAGGCACGGGACAACACTGGAGGAATAAGGGTCTGCGAGACATCAACTAAGTCTCGAGACATAAGCAGAGTCCGAGAGATAGGATCTCTCGATACAATAACCCAGTTCGAGACATAAGCAGAGTTCGAGAGATAGATCTCTCGATACATGGGGATCAAGACATCAAAAAATCGAGACATTAATCTTGGTCTCGATAAACTGACATTTCTCCAAAAGGCTGAATGACGGTCAGGAAGCATGAATAAAGTTTGGAGAAGAAGAATATCATGGAGATAAAATATTAAGGAGGTGCCAGAAGTGGATGCCACATCAGAATTCCACAACAAACGGATAGAAGGTGCACTAGTCCAAAGTTAGTCTTATTCCCTAAAACGAGGATCAATGGGAATTTAAAAAGAGTAACTTTTACCAAAAGTAGCAAGTGGAGCATGGACTCAAGAAAGTGGATTATGGAATATCCACTACCAAACAAAAGGTTCAAGTTACAAGACCACCACTCCATGAAAAATGCTGAAACGATGCAAGTCCCATACACATCATGGGAGACAAATTTCAAACGGAATAATTTTCCCTCCAACGGAATTATTCCTTAACTCTCATATAAAAAGGACGTGAAGACACAAGTTAAAAGAGAGAGGGGGAAGTCTTGGTCAGAAGAAGTAAGTTCATTCTGAAAATCTTAAGAGGTGTCTATTTAAAACGTTCAAGTGCCTGAGCTCAATCCGGAATATCATCCTGATATTCAAAATAGCGAGAAAACACATCTTAGTGTTTGAGAGAGTTACAAAGCTTAAACTGCTATACATCTAGAAGGTGACCGAAGCAGCTCTACATCGAAGTTGATTCAACGATAGCTTTTGGTCAGATTGGAGCTTGTTACACTCAACTGTGACAACCAAAGGTCCTTGCTTTGGATTAAGCAAGAAGAGGCGGAGTAACCTGGCAGCTGTCTAGTGAAGATCCTGAGGCTTGAGGCGGGCTTGGTGATCAAAGCTCAACTGCTCGAGAGGTGGAGTAACTGGAAGCGGGGAGAAAAACCTGAGGAGAGGCGGAGTAACCTAGGAGCTGTCTTGTGAAGATCCTGAGGCTTGAGGCGGGCTTGGTGATCAAAGCTCAAGTGCTCGATAGGTGGAGTAACAAGAAGCGGGGCGAAAAACCTGAGGCTTGAGGCGGGCTTCGTGATCAAAGCTCAAGCGCTCGATATTGTACTAAAAAGGGAAGTTTTAGTGCAATCCTTCCAGGGAGTTTCTGGAAGAAGAGTGGATGTAGGCAGGTTGGCCGAACCACTTAAAAATCTCTCTCGCATTTACTTTCTGCTTTTATCTCTCGCTATCTAACTCTCGAACTGCACTACATATAACCGCACCTCTCGAACTAACTCAAACTCATGCTAACTAAAAGGGGATAACCTTTCCGCTGCGCATAAAACTTTGTCTTCATCTTATGAGGTATCGGACCTAAACATCCTAAGTCCAATACACACGAGAAGTCGAAAAAGATTTGCAAAATCTTATACAAGTCTATTCACCCCCCCCCCCCCNCCCCCCCCCCCCCTCTAGACTTGTACCCCATCCCCTTGGGACCAACAATTAGTTATTAGTAATTATGGTAATTCCTTATTAGTAATTATGCTAATTATTATGATAGTGTTTTATCAAAAAAAAATTATTATGATAGTATATTTGTATTTTATAGATTAATACATATACATGCATTAATGTAATACCACTGAAAAATGTTTATGGTAATTAATTATTATGATTTTTTCAAAAAATAAAATTATTATGATAGTATATTTATAGGGAAAATCGCAGTTTTGGTTCCCCAATTAGTATCAATTCTGCAATGTTGTACTCATCTCCCAATTTGGACACATTTGGTCCCCCAGTTATTGACCCATTAGTCAATTTAGTCCCTCCGTCAGTTGACAACCGTGACCTCCGTTAAGACCATGGGTAATTAAGGAATTTCACATTGCCTTGAAGATAATACGCTTATTTCTTCCCCTTCCTCCGCCGAGTCGACCATTTCCGCCACCTCTGGACTTCAACCCTAACCAGTTAGAACAAAAGCAAACTTATTTTTTCCCTTCCTCCGCCAAGTCTACCATTTTCGCAACCATTGGATTTCAACCCTAACCCGTTTGAATAGAAGCAGGTCCAAGCTCGACAATGTCTTCAAGCTCTATCAAATCAACGCAATGGATGCCCGAAGTGCGTTGTTGGTGCGGAGAAGTGGCACCGATAAAGATGTCGTGGAGTGATGCCAATCCAGGGAAGAGATATAGAGCTTGTCCACATTATGGAGTAAGTATAACAGTTTAAGCATTTTACTTTAAATCCATTTGTGAAAGTTTCGAATGACAATTTAACTCCATACCTTAATTTCAGGGTAATGGGAATTGTTGGTTTTTTGAATGGATTGACTCCGATGTCTCCGAACGTGTATCCAGAATTATTAGAGGGTTGTTGAAGAGGTTGGACAAGAAGGACAATGAAATCAAAAGGCTACAAACTGTAATTGAGAAAGACAATGGTGTGATTAAGAAGATGATGTTGGAATCTAAATTTCAGTTTTGTTATGGGTTTACAGTTGGAATTGTAGTTGCCCTTGTTTGTTTGAAGGTGTGGGGGAACACTGGTGAACCAACTCCAAAGTTTTTCCAACTCAACTAGGATTGAAACATTAGTGGTAGTGGTAGTGATGTAGCATTTCACTATGTAAGCAATGTGTTTTTTTTTTTGTGGGTGAACACTGCTAAACCAACTCAACTTCTATGTTGAATGGCATGTTGCATTACTTGGCTTACATATTGAAACTCCTGTCAGTATTGTTTAACAGAGTACATTAGTTTGCTTACCAAAGTTGTCAGTATTGTTTAAAACCACTAAAACCAAACCAAACCAAAAGCAATTCATTAACACTGCAGCTTGGTTTAGTGTTTAGAAATGACCAAAGCTGTCAAACATATTCAAATAAAATATTTGCCACAAACCAAACCAAAAGCAATTCATTCATTAACACTGCTGCCACAAACCAAACCAAAAGCAATTCATTCATTAACACTGCAGCTTGGTTTAAAACCAAAAGCAATTCATTCATTAACACTGCAGCTTGGTTTAGTCTTTAGAAATGACCAAAGTTGTCAAACATATTCAAATAAAATATTTGCCACAAACCAAACCAAAAGCAATTCATTCATTAACACTGCAGCTTGGTTTAGTGTTTAGAAATGACCAACCCTGTCAAACATATTCAAATAAAACAACAGCCACAAACTAGACAAAAGCAATTCATTAACACATTAGCTTGGTTTACAAACACATACCAAAGGGACATAGTTTTCCCTAATCTAATATTCACAAAAATATTTCTAAATCACCAAACCAGACCAAAGGGACATAGTTTTCCCTAATCTAATATTAACAAAATATTTCCAAATCTCCAAACCAGACCAAATGTCAGTTTTCCCTAATATAATGTGTTCAAAATATTTGCAATACATCCAACTTCCAGGCAACACCAATGTCAGTTTTGCTTCTTCTTTTCAATTGCTTTCTTTTTTCTGGTTTCTCTCTGGACTGCTTTTGATTGTTGTAGGGTTGCCACAGTTACATAGTTTCTCCCTAATCTTGTGATGACACTGGGGTTGCTACTTCCAGTTGGCATTTGAGAAGATATAAAGCTTGACATTGGAGGGCCTTGGTTCAGAACTACTTGTGATGGTTGAGAGTTCATTACCTCCTGAAATTTCAGTAAAAAAAAATTGTAACTAGAACTGAGATAATACTAGTAATATTTCATGAAACTTGTTTAGTACTTACCATCTCCTCAAGAACAAAAGATGGGACTTGTGTCTCAACTGCTATATCCTCAAACTGGCCTTCAATTCCTACATCACTCTCCCCAGCAATTACCTCATCCATATCAGTTCCCTACAACAGTCAAAAGCAGTCCATAACATTATCATAATAAAATCTCTTATGGCCAGAATGAATAACATATATTGAACTTACAAAATACCTGTGGATTGAGTCCTTTGCAAGTTTTTTTATTATGGCCTTGAACTCCACAAACAGTGCACCTTTTCACTTCCCCAACTTTCCTTGTCTTCATTTCAGTGGTACCTTTCTTGCTTTCTTCAATTGGGTTGATCTTTCTCTTTTTCTTAGGTCTCCCGGGTTGTGCCTTATATTTTGGGGGGAGTGGATCTGGAAGATTGGACTTGGGCCACAACACTGAAGATAGGATAGGCTGAATTGCAGGCTCATATGCTCTCAAATAAGCCTCCACTGTATAACAGTTGTGTACATAGTCTTCTGGACTTTCTCTTTGTTTTCTTATAGCTGCAATGGCATGACTACAAGGGATGCCTGTGAGGTCCCATCTTCTACAACTGCAATTTCTATTCATTAAATCCACCCTGTAGGCCTTAAAGTCCTCATCATCAACTTGGTAAATGTTTTCATGAGACTTATAAGTAATGAATCTTGATGCCCTATCCTTTTCTTGTTCAATCAACTTGCATATCTTGGGACAAATCTTCATACTATGACTCTTCAACCTTTCTCTATTTTTTTGCATTCTAGTCATAAGGTAGATTCTTAATCTCTCACACAGTGTTAAAATAGGTTTGTCTCTGAAATTTAGGATACTGCTATTCCATTATTCACACAAATTGTTCAAAAGCATGTCAGTCTTAGGAAATGTACTGAAATATGCCTTACAATAGTGTTTAGCATCTCTTGCAGCTAACCAATCAGCAGCCTTAGCATTTAACTCTTTTAATTCATCCAATTGCTTCTTGTACTCTGCCTCTGTTGTTGCTTTACACACTGCCCACAGTTTTTGCTTCAGTACATTCCCAGTGAAACCATCCTTGACAAAGTTGGCATGCATATGCCTTACACAAAATCTATGCTCCATTCCAGGAAACATGCCTTCAACTGCTGGTATAAGTCCTTTTTGTTTGTCTGAAATAAGTGTCTAAGCATTAGGATTACTTGATATATCAAGATCATTATCCAATTGCTCCAAAAACCATGTCCAGCTATCCTTTAATTCTCCCTCAACAATAGCAAAGGCTATAGGGAACAAGCTGTTATCTCCATCTACACCTACAGCAGTCAACAACTGCCCTCCCTTCTGGGCACCCTTTAGATGACAACCATCTAACCCAAAAAAGGGTCTACAGCCCCTCAAAAATCCTTCTTTGCAGGCTGCAAAACAAATATATAATCTCAGAAACCTAGGTCTTCCATTCACACTAAACTCACTGTCAACCTTCATCTTCACATAAGTTCTAGGGTTGCTTCTTCTTAATTCATCACAGTAACTGTTAAGTAGCTTGAACTGCTCTGAATCATCCCCTTCTAGTTGCTTTAGAACCTTGTGCTTTTCCCTATAAGCTTGGTGTTTACTTACATGACATTTCAACTTTGCCTTCACATGTTCTTGAAACTGTGTTCTCCCCCATTCAGTGTTCAGTTTGATGTCATCTTTATACATTTTGGCAAGAAAACCAGAATTCACTGTTTTATTTTCATCTTGATCCCCACATGTGTGCTCTGGACAGTAAGTCTTAACAGCAAATGGACTTCCTGGATTGCTTCTTGAGGCAAAAATAGTCCACTTGCATATGCTACTGTGTCTACAAATCACCCTTACTCTCCTGCCTTCATTCTTTATAAAATGGATATCCTTTCTCCTTGTTGCCTCATGATACTTAACAGCCCATTTAAACTCATCTGCTGATTTGAAAATCATTCCAATCACAAACTTAAAGCCTTCTTTTTTAAGGTCACTCTCTTGGAAAACATTCTCCAGTACATTCAATTCCCCATCAGAGTCATCTGAATTCTCCAAACTCCTCAACACCTCTTCAGACAATTCACAATCAACTTCCTGTACCTCATCACAGTCCAGCCCAGTCTTAGGATTAACCTGCTTAGAACTAGTCCCAGAGTCTATAAGGTTGTCTTCCTCAACTTCATTTTCACTTTCTTGCTCAACCTCAACTTCATTCTCACTACTCTCATCATATAGTAAGCAATCATCTCCCAATTCCCTAGATATCTCTACATCGTAATCCCATTGATCATCAAATAAATGTTCAACAAAAATATCTAACTCCTTGTTAGGTGGAACATCTCCAACTAAATTGACAATGTCTGCATCATTTATTAAAGGCTTAAGTTCAGGTTTTCTTGAGTTCTTTCTACCCTTACCCTTAACCAGAACCCAAAACTGCACCTTTTTATCACAAAACCTGAGTTGCTTTACCATTCTCCTTAAATCTAGTAAACTACCCTCATGGCAGTTGAAATGGTCAAAGTACTCAACTCCTCCATCCTTATAACCAGTGGTTGGATGCCATACTAAATCTCCACCAATATGGAGTTTTATGGTAAAGACAGAGGGTTCTTCACCAACATCTATACAAAACAGTAAAAGAAGTAATATTTACAGTACCTAACAACTACTTCAAGTCAAATAGGCAAATTCCATTGGTCCCCACAAAACAATAACAACACAGACTTTATGCACTGCTTTAAATGAACTATTGAAAAATTGACAGTGTGTTTGGTTTAACATAACAACCCAACAAAATGGTCCCCATATGCTTTCCCCTTTTTATATTCAACAATGTATGCTTTTCCCCTTTTTCTACCCTTTTTCTATTCAACACAGGCCCCCACCAAACATTAACATAAAGAACCCAACATAGGCCCCCACCAAACATTAACATAAAGAACCCGACAATATATATACACTGCATATGCGAACTAGAAAACAAACAAACATATAGTTCTAAAAAATTAGGTTCGATTACTTACAGGTAGGAGTAGTATCAAACCCACTAATCCTCCTACTAGTCATTGCTCAGCAATAGCGTCCTCAATGGCGTCAATGGCGGCTCTTTTCGAATGGGTTACAACTGTTATACGGGTTTAGGGTTGAAGTCCAGAGGTGGCGGAAATGGTCGACTCGGCGGAGGAAGGGGAAGAAAGTAGCGTATTATATTCAATGTAATGNATTCCTTAATTACCCATGGTCTAAACGGAGGTCACGGTTGTCAACTGACGGAGAGACTAAATTGACTAATGGGTCAATAACTGGGGGACCAAATGTGTTCAAATTGGGAGATGAGTACAACATTGCAGAATTGATACTAATTGGGGGACCAAAACTGCGATTTTCCCTATATTTATATTTTATAGATTAATACATATACGTATACATATACGTTCATTAATGTAATACCACTGACAAATGTTTATGGTATAGATTTATTTATTTATTTATTATGGTAGAATAATAATCTATATCTATATCTATATCTATATAATAATATATAAAAATATATTAGTTATAATTGTATGGAATTCTATTAATTATAATTGAATTCCATATATATTATATATTCCAATATATATTTGTTTACAATTCCATTTATTTATTACCAATTACCAATAATAGCTCTACCTCTATCTCTTTATGGCTATAAATACAAGAAGAAAACCAGCCAACTACCACCACCAATTTTATACTCTCTTAGTTTGTTGTTTTTCGTTTCTGAAAGCATCAATGTACATAGGAAGAACCACCATTCTCCATAAAAGTGTGACATATTTACTTTTTTTTTTTACTGTTCTTATCTTATCTCTTCTTTTTTTTTTTTTTGNTGTTAAGAGATGTGAAAGTTGAGAAGCAATTAATAAAATATTTTCCTGTTGAAATCATAGACATTTTATGTTTTTGGGCATTAAAGATTTCAAATTTTAAATTTGTGTAATTTGTTTAAATCTTAACATTTCATGGTTTTACATTACTTTAAATATGTAGTTGTTTTATTCGTATATTCATACCATGTTCAGAGGTGAAATTATAGTTCAAAAAAAGAATATTAAAAAAATAATTAACTGGAAATTAAACGGCACTGAATTTAATCCATTTGAAAAAGTAAATTAATATTAATATTTGATTGAAAATTGAACAAAAAAAATTGAATTTATTTTGACAATTAAATTTTTTTTTTTTTTGAGAAGAGACAATTAAATTATTTTAATTACATTAATCATATTAATATTTATGAAGGAAAAAGAAAATGAATATATTAATATTTCATTGGAAATATAATTGGAAATTATATTTTTATAATTATATTACTTATTAATTATATGGAAATGAATATTAAAATCTTTTTATGAATGAAAAAGGAAATAAATATTACACACGGAAATCTGTTATTAATATTATGTTACTAATGTAACTAATTGGCACAAGAATCAGACCAAATGAAAAAGGAGATAAATAATAAAAATTCGCTATAAATATAACACAACTTTCCCTATGCAAAAATTATTAACCACGAAATGAAATATTAGCAAAAAATTATGAAGGAAAAAAGAAATGGAAATGAATATATGAAGGAAAAAGGAAATGAATATATTCATATTTTACTGGAAATATAATCAAAAATTATATTATAATTATAATTATATTAATTATTTAGAATGAAAAAAATGAATTAACTAATATTTCACTGAAAATATATTCAACAATTATATTTTTATAATTATATTACTTTTTAATCATATGGAAATTAATAATAAATTTTTATGAACAAAAAGAAAATAAATATACACGGGAATCTGTTATTAATATTTTCTTACTAATTGGCAAGGAATCAGGCCAATTAATTGACAATTATTATCAGGAAAAAGGAATGGATGGAAAGCAATATTGATTCTTTTGATGAAGGAAAAAGGAAATGAATATACTAAAAAGAAAATGGAATATTATGAAAAATGAAATGAATATATTAATATTTCACTGGAAATATAACACAACTTTTTCCTACGAAAAAATTAGTAACCACCAAAGGAATGATTAGGAAAAAATTATAAAGGAAAAAGGAATGTAAAATAATATTAATTCTTTTTATGAAGGAAAAATGAAATAAATATATTCAAAAGGAAATGAAATATTAGAAAAAACGAAATGAACATATTAATATTTCATTGGAAATATAACACGGCTTTCTCTACAAACAAATTAGTAACCACCAAATGAAATATTAGGAAAAAATTGTGAAGGAAAAAAGAATGGAAATGAATATTAATTTTTTATGAAGGAAAATGGAAATAAATATATTTATAAGAAAATGAAATATTAGGAAACACGAAAGGAATATATTAATAATTCACTGGAAATATAACACAACTTTCCATATGAAAAAATTAGTAACCAACAAATGAAATATTAGGAAAAATTATGAAGGAAAAATGAACGGAGATCAATATTAATTCTTTGTATGAAGGAAAAATGAAATGAATATATTTAAAAGCAAATGAAATATTAGGAAAAACAAAATAAATATATTAATATTTCACTGGAAATATAGCAGCTTTCCCTACAAAAGAATTAGTAACCAACAAATGAAATATTAGGAAAAAATTATGAAGGAAAAATGAATGACAATCAATAATTCATTTTATAAAGGAAAAAGGAAATGAATATATTCAAAAGGAAATTAAAATATTAGGAAAAATAAAATGAATATATTAATATTTCATTGGAAATATAATCGGCAATTATATTATTATAATTATATAAATTAAATATTAATTAATTAATTATATTAATTATTAATTATATATTAATAAATAGTACTCCATAATAATTAATATTTATTAACTAGAAGGTTGAGCAATTCTCTCACCAACTTTAGATGTCGTTGATCAAATTAATTAGTACACGTGTGACATGAACACTGCAGAAAATTGAACATATTTAATATATAATAATAATAATTTTTGTATATACGAATTGATATTCCTATTAATGAAAAATAATTAATTTAGTGTAATTGACTAATAATAATTGTCTAATAATTATTATGGTAATTAAGCTAAATATTGGTCGTTGAATTTATTTGTATACTCCGTAATAATTAAAGTTAAATTATTTCTCATTTTTCTATATTTATTTTTGTAATAATATAATTACTTAAGTTATATTAAATATAGATCTTTTTAAGATAATTGTAAACAAACAAGTCATATATTATTCAATTAATTGAGTGATACTTTTGCACTAATCTTATAATCAAATAAATGTACATGTTCAATATTATTTTTTTTTTTAAATAATTTTATCTTTAGTTTTATTATTTAAATAAATAATACAAAAATTTATCCGTGAATCGGACGGGTAATTGAACAATTATTTGTTCTAATTCAAGCAAAGAAAACATCAGAAAACATAATCAATCCAACTAATTTCATCAATTGCGCTATATAATATTCGATGTTATAATTTATGTAATTGTATATCGATCCAAATATTCTTAAAGTATTATAACAAATTCATTCCGTGCAACGCACGGGCGAAAATACTAGTAATAATAATAATAATAATAAGTTGAATTGACTAATAAAATACTTTTAATTACAATCACATAATTTAACAACATTCCATAAATATATTACGTAGACCAAACGGAGCCAACCTTTGAAGTTTAGAGATCCGTGTGGGCTTTCAAAATATATCTTTACTTGAATTTTTTTGTCCGTACTCGAGGCAATCCATGTTTTATAGCATACTTTCTTACGTACATAGTTCTTGACTACTTTCTCATTGCGTTGGTTCAGCGAATGTTTTGGGCTATTTATGTTAGGAGATGTACGCCACAATTGGTATCTATGGTGAAATCCTTATATCGTGGACCACGGTGCACATAGCAATGCACACCTTGGTTCAAAACGATGTCGTTTTGATGTTAGTGGACGCGGGCGCGAATGACTACAGGGAATTCATTATCTATAATACACATAATCATTATCTAAAATACACAGAACGTTTGCCTAGAATACACAGAATATTTGCCCAGAATACACAAAATATTGACACAAAATACACAAAAATCATCCTCCTAACATTCGAATGCACAAACACATCACAACATGTGTTAATAACATGAATACACATAATATTGACACAAAATACACAGAACTCATCCTCCTAAACATTCGAATGCACAAACACATCACAACATGTGTTACTAACATGAATACACAGAACGGTTGCCTAGAATACAAAGATTGATTGCCTGAAATACACAGAACGATTACCTAGAATACACATAATATTAACATAAATACACAGACCGGCGAAACGGGAAACGTGATTTCCAAAAAAAGGCATGGTTAATTTACAATGCTCAAAACGACGTCGTTTACGTACGTGGTGCACGGTATAATTTGCCAGTAAGCTAAGCAAGAAGAATATATGAAAACAATATATTGCCTCTAAAGCATCATAATCTTTTTTCTTTAAGATTTCCCACAACTAAACCATGGTCCATATTTTAAGATGAATTATTGATAAATACTTATTGTTAATATACTAAAGATTCATTTTTAATTTAGTGTACTAAATATTTATTTTTAGGTAGTGCACACAAAATAAACATGCAATACATTATGAAAGAATTTTCAAAAAAAAAAAAGTATATCGTATATCTAAAATTAACTTGTATGTTAGTGACCCACGTTACAATATAGGCAATAATGCACAACATTTAGATTGTTTTTACAAATGCTTATAAATTGTCATTTTGGTCCACTGACTATAGGGGTCCTCTTAATTGCAGTCGACGACTTTCAAAAGTGTTAATTGCATACTATAACTATTCAATTTTTATCAATTTTGATCACTCCGGCCAAATTGCCGGTCAAATCTCACCGGAATTTCCTAAACCCTAAAATAACAAGGGTATTTTAGTCATTTCACATGCTTGTCTTCTTCTCCGGCGACCTCCCACTTTTTCTAACATTTTTCCGGCGACGCCTTCGCAATGAACAGAGTAGCAGAACCCGTATTGGCACGTGGCCGGAGATCTCCCACTGAAAGTCACGATTTCAGGCAAGGACAACTAGTTCAACATACAAGAAGAATTCTGACACTCCAAAAGCTCGTGGAAGAAGTTCAGCTTTTAACCCGACCTGCGCTGGCGAACGTCTGTAAACGGTGCTCTGTTCGTTTGTGCGATTGTCCGTGAACACTATAGCTACAGGACGAAGTGCTCTCTGTTACTTTATTTTGTATTAATATAATATTTTTACCTTTATAGCTTTATTTTTTTTTGGTGAGAACCTTTATGGCTTTATGATTCTGCAGGTTGAATATGTCCTGTCCTTAGCTTTATGGCTTTTTTGGTGACGCCTTCGCAATGGCAAGTCACCGGAGAAGAAGAAGTCACCGGAGAAGAAGAAGAATTCGCCGGAGAAGAATAAAAAAATGTGAAATGACTAAAATACCCTCATTATTTTAACTTTTAAAATTTTCTGTCGAAATTTGGCTGGCAATTTGGCCGGAGTGACCAAAATTGATACAGATTGAAAAGTCATGGTATGCAATTAACACTTTTGAAAGTTGTGGACTGAAACTAAGAGGACCCCTATAGTCAGTGGACCAAAATGGCAATTTGCCCATTTTTTTATTACTCCCTCTATTTTATTTATATGTTATATTTATTATTCATTAGTCAAACAACTTTTTTTTCTTTGTTTATTCTTAATATTAGTTTTATACGCGCATTGCGCGAATGGGTTAATGCCCAATGTTTATATTTAAATAAATATTTGAAAGTATATCAATGCAAGATTATACATGAGAAGTTTATACATGGGTAATTGAATGTCGAATTTTTTTATTTAAATATCTAATTCAAAGTATATGAATCCAAGATAATATAGAAAATTCATTATAATTATTACTAAAATAAATGTTTGCAACCTTGTAAAATCGATAGTCTAAAAATGATAGTCTAAATAAATACTACTTTTAATTTGAATTTTTCTAAGTGTTCTTAATTCTCTTTTGAGTAACATTGTCATTGTCTTCATCTTTACTATTTGTTTTCTTCCTTTTTGTTGGTAGTGTGTTGTTTGCAATTCGATTATTGTTGGTAGCATAGATGACAACGTCATGCAATGAGATTATGATTTGGAGATATGGACTTTCCTTTAGGTGTTCTGCTTGGGGTTCATTTGGTTTAACCATTATTGTTGAATGAATTATTGTGGATAAAGAAATCCCTAGTTTACGAAAAAATATTAAATAAATTAATAAAAATTTGAAAATTTAAAATATTATGTATTCTAAAGATATTAAAAGGTAGTTTCTCGCTTCAATTTGCTGGGTAATGGATTATTTGAGTACTTTCATTGTCAACAAATCCCCCAAGTAGTTAATATGATTGGTTTCAAACTATTCTTTTTTATTTTTTTCATGGTATTAAAGAAATACATATGTATCATTTTTTGGTGTAACTACTAATTTATTTAATTGAATAGGAGTAAAATAGAGTGATTCCGTTTCAATTTGTTGGATTATTATTTGAATACTCTCTTTGTCAACCAATCCCCAAGTAGTTAATATAATTAGCTTCAAATTATTTTAAATTTTTTTTCATAGTATTAATAAAATACTCAAATTATTTTAAATTTTTTTTCATAGTATTAATAAAATACTTGGTAAATTTTAAATTTTTTTTCATAGTATTAATAAAATACTTGGTAAATGAATATATAACATTATTTTGTACTATAACTTTGATATTTAATTACAAGATATTGTAAAAATAAGATAAGAATCTTTGCATGAGAGAAAATAAAGACAATATAACTAATGAAATTATTTCTCTTATTTAATTTAATTTTTTGATAATGAATAATTTTTTCAAATAAAGGTATTGTAGACACATAATTCTAAATTAAAGAAATACATATGTATCATTTTTTGTTGTAGCTACTAATTTATTTAATTTAATAAGAGTAAAATAGAGTGAGNATAAATATATAACATTATTTTGTACTATAACTTTGATATTTAATTACAAGATATTGTAAAAATAAGATAATAGACAATGTAATGAATATCAATTGATAAATTTAAATGTAAAGAATCTTTGCATGAGAGAAAATAAAGACAATATAACTAATAAAATTATTTCTCTTATTTAATTTAATTTTTTGATAATGAATAATTTTTTCAAATAAAGGTATTGTAGACACATAATTCTAAATTAAAGAAATACATATGTATCATTTTTTGTTGTAGCTACTAATTTATTTAATTTAATAAGAGTAAAATAGAGTGAGAAACTTAATTATGTCAAATTTGATTGAGATATGGTTCGAACCTAAGACCTTTCTTATAGAAATTAATGGGTAAGTTAAAAGTTAACGGAATATTAACGGAAAAGAGAATATTTAATGGAAAACTTAATGGATAATCATAAAAGTAAGGTTAAATTAGGTAATCTCTATTAATAATATTAATCTGAATTATCTTAACCATCTATTCGATTAAATAATTCATCTGAACCATCCATTTGATTAAATAATTTGACTGCCATTTTTTCTACCCATTTTAGGCCTAACTCTCTTTGGCTCTTATTAGTATAGTAGATTTTATTATTAGTTGTTGTTGTTGTTGTTTTTAAAATTTAATTTTAAAAAAGTTAATAGTACTATCAATACAGTTTCAAAATATATAAATTTTAAATACTAAAACTTAAATATTATTAAAAATTGAATTGTAAATATTTTTGGTGAAAAATCATTAATTGAAGTAGAAATATAAAATGATACGGAAATAGTATAATAGAAAAGTTAAATATAAGACTATACGTACTTAGCTTAGTGGTTTAGTATGCAGTATTTGAGAAAAAAAATTAAGGTTCAAAGCTCACCAGCAACACTGTGTAGATTATGCCTAAAGTGGGTAAATATCTTGTGTGTATTAACATTTGATTATGGATAACTGTGATTTACAGGCCGAGATATGGATGTCTTTGGAGTTGGGGATTTAACTTTTTTTGGAGGAGAAAAGTTAAAAATAAGTAATCCAAAACATAACCACATAATGCATCAAGAGGCAAGAGCACTTATCCACATCTTTAATTTTCAGAGATGAAATACGGAGGAAATAAATCCCAATCCATTGGTTTTTTCCATGGATGCAATCAATGGTCAGAGAATCTAATGGCAGAATGACACACGCTGGCATGGCGCTGAGTCAGCACCCATGGCATCTACAGGGGACAGTAGATTATCTTGCCACGTGTCACCCCAATCATGAGCAAAAATAAGTCACGCTATGACTGAACATAATTTAATCTCCAAAAGGAATTACCTAAAACAATAAATAAAAAATGGTCGTTAAATTGGTTGGCACGAGGCACGGGCCGGGCCGACACTTTATCTTTTCCACATCATCACTGTCCTTTAATATCCACAGGAAAAAAATTCTATTTTTTCCCCCAAATTATTCTAGAATTTCAACGTCATTCAACAGTCCATGGAAAATGGTCCCCACGCGTTTTTTTTGGATAATGGATGTCATTTTCCATTATATATAATTAAGAGTATAAACCTTATAAAGTTACTCTATATATTTAGAAAAGAGTTAATTCCAGCGATGGTCCTCCGACTATGTTGATTTTCTAAAATTAGTTATCGACTTTTAATTTGGACAGTTTAGGTCCCTTGACTTTTAAATTCTTTCCAATGTTGGTCCTTTCGTCAAATTTTGGTTAAATTGAGGTCAAATGAAGGGGTAAAATCGTCTGTTCACTTGTATACTCGTATTTCTTCTGTCTTATACGCTATATATATGAATATAATATCAGTCGAAGAGACATCGAATGAGATTATATGGCTTCGATTGAGACTTCGACTGAGATTATATTCATATATACAGCGTATAGGATAGGAGAAATACGAGTAATAATACACTAAACATGTGAACGGACAATTTTACCCCTTTATTTGACCTCAATTTAACCAAAATTTGACGAAAGGACTAACATTGGAAAGAATTTGAAAGTCAAGGGACCTAAATTGTCCAAATTAAAAGTCGGGGACTAATTTTGAAAAATCAACATAGTCGGAGGACCATTGCTGGAATTAACTCTTTAGAAAAAATATTGACAGATAACACTTAATGTTTATTATAAAATGTTTCTAGCATTTTTATGAAAAACAAATAAATTTCTTTCATTTAAAGCATCATCAAAAAATAATATTATTAAACCAACCATCTAAAATGATTAGTAACTAGATTGTTTTTTTTTTTTTTGAAAATAGTAACTAGATTGTTATTACAATATAATTGTAATGGATAGGGGACTAGAGAGTTGACCGGTTTGACAATCCCTTTGGACAGCCGATTATCAAACTGGAGGAACTCAAGAGCGAGCGAACCAAGGAAATAACCGAGCTCAGCCCAAAACTTCAGCGAGCCCAAGAAAACCATAGCCCCAGTGAAGCATAAATATCTTGGACCTATGTGTAATGTAGTAGGATTGTGCTTCCTATTCATAATGAGATAAAAAAATTGGATTTCTTTGTCCTAATAATGTAACAAAAACTCTCAATATGAAATTATCTAGAAATTTATTCCTTTTAGGACTCTAAGGTTACTTGTATAAATCGTCCCACCGAGAAAGGAAAGTAATTCAAGGTAATACAATACTTATATTCTCTCTATTTTTTATATACTCATTATTTTAACGGGATCGTTCTCATTTCTTTACTATATATATATATATATATAGTGGCGGATCCAGAAAAATGTCTCAGCGGGGGCGAAAACATAAAAGAGATAACACCAAGTTGCTTTCTTCCATGGAAGGTTGTGAGTTTGAGCCTCAACGATATTGACTCTTTGTACTTCAATAGGTTGAGAAAGTAATAATGAACATATATTGCATTGTAATATAACGGTAGTATTAAAAAGATGAAACACTTAAAAGTAATATAGTCATAAATATTGTTGGATATAGATGAAAAATAAAACACATCAAAACTTTATACAAATATAAATAACAATATATGAAACATAATTAAGTTGATAAACTAATTCAAATAGAAAACATATTATAAATTACACATCTTATTATTTAATTTGTTGAATATATATATTATAAAAGGTATATTCAAATTAATAAAATAAAACATTTTTTTATTTTGTAAAATTGGTACAGTAGAAGCTAAAAAATTATGCGGCTGTTTTTTTATATTTTCTGTGGGGGCGACACGTGGCCCGTTTCTTTAAAATCAGCATTCCACTGCCTTCTTTAAATCACGGAACAATTTCTCAGGAGCATCCAAACAACTTTTTTCTCCCTAAATTCTCTGCATTTCTAGCTCTCAAAATTTCAAATCTTTTTCACAAACACTATATTTAGTTTCTCCCTACCCTTTGCTCCAAATCTTTCCAATACCCACCCAAGATTGCATATTTTGCGAGTTCTGTATTTGAATCTTGAATTTATTTGTAAATAATTTAATTTCTCTTCCAGATTTTGAGCCGTAGCTATGGAGGTTTCAATGATTGGAAGCTCTCAGGCGCATCTGGGCAGAAGTGATTTGGGTTCTAGAGAGATTGGGGTTTGTAGTTTTGGCAGAAACTTCAATGCTAAGACCTCTTCTTTGAAGAATCCAAAGTTGTGTTTTGGTCAGACTTTTTCATGGCCTTCAAGAACTTCTGCTTGCTTAAGCCTTAAAGCCTCTGCTGCTTCCCAAACTGAGGCTGTCGTTTCTGACAAAGTTTGTGGAGCAAAAAGATCTAAACCTGTAAGTCATCTTTCTTTCTTTTTTCTCATAAACAATTTTGATTATGCTAATCGCCTTTTAATTAGTTATTTATTTTGTTGTGGTGCTTTGATTGTTTTGTTTTATGGTGAAAGATAAAGTTTCGGAAAAACATAAGGGCATAACTGTTGATCGTGTATAATCTGCTCTGATAGAGTTAAATCAAGTTTTATAATCAAATTTTGCTTTTCTGTTTCTTTCTTTTTGGAGCTTTTTTAGAGTTGTAGCGTTGTTGGTCGAGAAAACTTGAAAAAAGTAAACACATAAATAGATCTTAATTTCTCCAAAGACAGGTCTTTGGTGCTTAATACTGATTGTGGTCCTCTGTATTTAAAAAGGAATTGAGCTTACAATCCCCAAATTAATGGGAAACTCTATTTTGTTTAGGCTGGTAACTAGCAGGCCGGGTTGGTGAATTTATAAGAATTAGTCTTTTTCATTGTTGTTGAAGCATTTATGGAGTTGATTAATTGAAAATTCTTGAAAACTTTACCAAGGAATATGTTGCTTGAAGAACAGTTGGGTAAAGCTTATTTTGATTGCTACATTTGGTACTAAGATAAATGAGTTATCTAGAACTACCTCCCTAACAGCTAAACTGGGCAACTGTTTCTATACATGGTGTAAATAAGATAAACTCACTTTATAACCACTGATCAAGTCTTTACGTTAACAATTGAATTGGAGTGTAGCGTGAGGTATCCAAAAAAAAAAAAAAAAGTCTCATCACCAGCTTGTATGAAAAGAAATTTAAAGAATGAAAACTCCTTCATTACTATCATTCTGTGGAGCATATATGGTGTGAATTTTAGAGATCCTTCGGGTGCTTAGTGGTTTTTTTTTTCACCTTTTGCTATATCATCCTTAGTTCTACTTTAGTGATCTCTTTTCTCTTTTATAAAGTCTAGTCTTGTTTGGATCAAATGCTTACTACTTACACCAAAAGCTATAGCTAGTAGCGAATGCACAACTTTATTCCCTTATACTGCCAAACATTTTCGAGACACTGGGTGTTGGACTTGGCCCTTCACTGGCCTCCGTCCAACAATCCCCCAGCCACCGGGTGCTAGACTTGACCTTTACTGGCCTCCGCCCAACAAGTCTAGACTAGATATCATGTAGATTTTCATTTTCATTTTCATATTAAATTCTAAATGATCCAATCTTATGCTGACAGCTGACATTGATTAGTTGCAAAATGCTTATGCAGATTGATAGTGTGAAACTATATGTTGGGCTGCCAATGGATACAGTCTCTGTTTCTAACACCATAAACCATGCCCGAGCAATTGCAGCTGGACTGAAAGCTTTGAAGTTACTAGGTGTAGATGGTGTGGAACTGCCAATCTGGTGGGGTATTGCTGAGAAGGAAGCTATGGGAAAGTATGACTGGACTGGCTACCTTGCTGTGGCTGAAATGATCCAGAAGCTTGGCTTGAAGCTTCACGTGTCACTATGCTTCCATGCATCAATGGAACATAAAATCTCACTTCCTGAATGGGTTTGTCAAATCGGTGAATCAGATCCTAGCATCTTCTTTACAGATCGATCAGGGCACCAATATAAAGATTGTTTGTCTTTAGTTGTGGATGATCTTCCAGTTCTTGATGGGAAAACTCCTTTGCAAGTGTACAAAGGGTTCTGCGAGAGCTTCAAGAGTGCATTTTCCAAGTTCATGGATTCGACAATTACTGTAAGGAATTTTGACAATTATTACTCCACTCACTAAGCTCATTTTCATTTATGAAATTCCTTCCATATTGATTGACAATAGATTATGGTTTTGTTTTGTATAGGGCATATCAATTGGTCTAGGACCAGACGGAGAGCTTCGGTATCCTTCTCACCACCAACCAGCCAAAAGCAATCATAAGCACGTTGGTGCTGGGGAATTCCAGTGTTACGATAAAAACATGCTAAGTCATCTCAAACAGCACGCTGAAATGTTTGGTAACCCTTTGTGGGGACTTGGTGGTCCCCATGATGCTCCTGCCTGTAACGAGCCACCTATCTCAAACAACTTCTTCAAGGAGCATGGTGGATCATGGGAGACTACTTACGGTGATTTTTTCCTTTCTTGGTACTCCAACCAGCTTATTACACACGGAGATCAACTTCTTTCGGTTGGTGCCTCCACTTTCAGTGATGTCCCCCAGATTACGGTTTCTGGAAAAGTTCCTCTAATCCATTGTTGGTACAAAACTCGTTCCCACCCAGCAGAGCTGGTTGCTGGGATCTACAACACGGAGAACAGAGATGGCTATGAAGCGATAGTTGAGATGTTCTCGAAGAACAAGTGCAAAATAATCTTGCCAGGAATGGACCTGTCTGACGAGCAGCAGCCAAAGGAATCCCTCTCGAGTCCAGAATCATTACTTGCACAAGTTACATTGTGTTGCAGAAAGCATGGAGTTGAAATCCTTGGGCAGAACTCAACGGCTTCCAATGCTGCTGCCAGTGGTTTCGAACAGATCAGAAAAAACTTAGTGGGTGAAAGTGCAGCAGCCATCAGCTTGTTCACCTATCAACGGATGGGGGCATATTTCTTCTCCCCTAACCATTTTCCTTCTTTCACCAAATTCATGCGCAATCTCAGGGAACTCGAACTGGAACTCGATTCAGATGATCAGCCAGGAAAGGAGGAAACAACTGCTGGATCATCTCTTTCTGCCAGGAACCTACAAGAGCAAGCTGCTTAGACATGCCCTGCCCTGCCCTGCCCTGCCCTGCCTAGTATTATAGTATAGATAAGATATTGTAATGTGAAATTTTTGTTAAAATTTTACCAGCAACTGCAAAACTAGTAGTGTTAAATATAGAAAAAGAGCTAAAGCTGTATTGTAGTTTGGATGGGAGACTCTTATTTACTCAGAAGAAGCCACTATTATTATTATTGTGAAATCTCTCTTTTGAGTTTTGATCAATAGCTGATCTGATTCGGTATGGCATGATCCTAGCTACATTTGTTCAAGGACAAGAACGATTTGAACTTTCCTCACAAGGGGTATTGTTTTCTTGATTAAACCAAAATTTTGGTTCACAGTTAGATGCCTATCAAGACAAGAATGCTGGTAAAACATCAACATTTCCAGTCTCATCAATAGACACCTAGCAAGCAACACATGGAAAATGGAGGGTTTTATGCTTTCATTTGATAATTACAGCCCACTAAAGAGACCAAAATATTAAGACCTGCAATTTATGGCCATGATAAATTACAGGTGGCAAATAGGCACATTTTTTATGTGTTGAAAAATCAAATTTTCAAATTTCAATTTGTCAAAGTTAATTATAGGTCACATTTAACAAGCCATAAAAATTTTAAATATTTTTGTATAACAACTTGATTATTTATAAATATAGGGATTTGGGTGGGTCAAAAAGTTGAAAACTTGAAATTGAATACTTGATAATTGATATGGTGTTGAAAAACTTGACGAAACTATGAGCGCTTTTCAACAATTGCACTACATATTACATATTACTGTAGCATCAGTGGCGGAGCTAGAAATTTTCTCTAGTGGGGGCGAAAGATTAAAACTAACGATATATTTTGAAAAAAACAAATGAAAAATTTAGATACCGAGTAATAAATATTGTTGACTAGTGATGAAAAATCAAAATACATCAAGATAAAAAATATTTAAAACAAAATATAAAACATAATTAATTTGATAAAATAGTTTGAATGAAAAACACATTATAAATCATTTACCTCACTATTAATATTAAAAAAGAAAAAAAAAAGAAGAAGTCATAATGTGATAAATAAAAAATCCAATTAGAATTCACACTAATGCACTGTATATTGTTAAAATGGCACTCTATAGTATTAAAAATTACACTTTTGAAGTTTGAGAAAATTATCAAAATATCACATCATTTTTTTTCAAATTGTATAAGATCCATTAGATATTTTCAAATTGATAGTGTTTGTTTTATAACTTTTGGGCAGTCAACAGTTGACCAATAAACATTTAAAATAACGAGTATATGGGAAAAATATAAAGAAAATTTTGAAATAATAAATATTTTGTATTACTAAAAATTACTTGTCCCTCTCCATGTATGAGGTCTATTTATATATATTTTGGATTAGGAACCCTACAAGAAATAGAAATCATAGACTGCCTCATATTGAGAGTCCGTTGTTACATTATAAATAATAAACAGAGAAAATATCAATATTAGTCCCACGAGTATTAGAAAAATGACAGTTTTGATCCACATGTTTAATTTCTACCAATTTTCATCCACGACTATTGTTTTTGTACCAATTTTTATCCACAACTATTATTTTAGTGTCAAAATTCATCATGCCAATCACCCATCCGTTTAAAAACATGCTAAAATTTAAAATTTTAAGGATATTTTCGTCCTTTCCAAATTAAGATCTCAATTTGAGCATGAATAAAAGGATTTAAGTCCTAATATCAATCACAATTCACAGTTCTCCTTATCAAATTAAGGTAAGATGGGAAGGAAAACTGCGAATTGTGATCAATCTTAGGGCTTAAATCCATTTATTAATGCTCAAATTGGGATATTAAGTTGAAAAGGACGGAAAAACCCTTACAATTTTAGATTACGACACGTTTTAAATGGATGGGTGACCGACGCGATGAATTTTGGCACTAAAAACAATAGGTGTGGATGAAAATTGGTACTAAAACAATAGTCGTGAATGAAAATTGGTAGAAATTAAACATGTGGACCAAAACTGTCATTTTACTAATACTCGTGGGACCAAAATTGGTATTTGCTCATAATAAACAATCCTTATTAAACTCCTAAGTTGCTCCGTACTGGGTATTCTTCTTGGACCTTCTTGATCCAGTTACTTTTTTGGACCGGTCCATTTAGTCAGTCTAAGCAAGTATATCAGACGGGTTTGGACGGATCGTATGTCCTAGCGGATGTCCTATCCGTTACTCCGATCATATTTCATATTAAGTTTTTGGTACCCACCCTTTCAATATTTGCATGCTAAACCTATCCGGTTAATTAATATCATATTTTGGATAAGCTATATTAGATTTCGGATTCAATTCAGATATTTTAAAAAATAATTTTTAAAAGAAAATGTATGAAAATTGGCAAACAATTCAAAATGCAATACAATTTTAATTTACAAACTGCTAGCAAAAATAATTAAACAGAATTAAACTTACAAATTCACAACTATTACAACTTTACAAGTTCTAATTTACTGCCCAAAAATCCAATTTCACAAAACATAAATTAGTTAAATGACTAAATGAGAGTGACAGACAATTAGATTCAGTTCAACAAGTCAGGAATTCATCTATTGTTCAGCCTGTTCTAGTCTTCTTCTTCCAGTTAATATCAGAAGTTAAAATGTTAAATACATTAGATATTAGGCAAGTAAAATAGTAAAAATATAAATATCTATTTCTAGTTCAACAGTTAAGCTAAGAATGCATTTTTTCCATATCAAGTAAGGATGGGGCAAATTGCTGCTTGTGTTATGGTAGCACCAAATCACATTAGCAACATACCAACTCCATTCTTTTTATTCAGACAAAGGTGGAAGCATCAGCATAGCTAAGAAACACACATGTTAACAACTTACTAAACAAATTAAGGCATTAAGTAGTGAATGTGATAAAAGAGAGCAAGGGAGAGTGATTGGGTATACCAGATTTCCAGAAAGGCAGAAAGGCAGTCATGTAGAGGTTTCAGTATTTCTTACTAGAATTCCTGAAATCAGACATCAGTTGGGCTCAACTTCTCAAGGGTAGCAACATTTTCAAAAGAGATAGTTGCCGAGCCACTTAGAAGTATTTGGGAAAGAATAGCCAAGCATCTTGTGCTCAAATAGCATGTAGTGGCTCTCCCATATGGGAGGTCATGAGATCAAGCCTCAGTGGAGGCGATATTGACTCTTTGTGTTTCAACAGGTTGAAAAAGTATAAATAAGAGAAAATGACCTCATCCAAGTTTTCCTCAATTGAGATTGGTTGATTGGGTAATCTCAACCAATCTTGTGCACAAAGTAGGGCTCCCACAATTTTAGGAGTTAAGGAACTCCTAAATGCATCTAGGACCCTTTCACTTGTATTAAATGCACTTTTAGAGGCAATTGTGGATATAGGAATTGCAAGCACATCTCTAGTCATTTTGGAGAGAATAGGAAATCTCTTGTGTTCACCTTCCACTACCTTAGAACATCAAAATCACCATATACATCCTCAAACATAATCTTTTCACTCAAGTAAACTTGCAGCTCAGTTTATTTACTACTTCCACCACTACTCTCCATTCTCAGTTTTTTTTCAATTGACTCAGCTCTTCCACTTTGATTGAGGCCTACAAATTGTAGTCTTAGACTGGACAGATTGAGTAGACTTACTAGATGATTCAGACTACATAGAACTGACAGATTATGTGGATGCATAGTCATTATATAACTCAATCATTGCAGCTTGAACCTTGACAAAACAAGCTTTGCCTTTCACTTCTCGATAGAGTTGGACAAATTGGTATGACATATACTCCTCCATATCTCTAGGGTCCAAAATATTGGCAACAAAATGAGTTTTTTGGATCCCCCAATATTTCTCAAACTTGTTTTTCATTTGTGTCCTCATTGCCTGTTAAAAACATTAAAGATATAAACAATGCACAAGTTTTAAAAAATCAGAAAACAAATCAAATCAATAAATAAAAAAAACATATAATTATTTAAATTGGTTACCTTTTCATAACCAGTTTTAGATTGAACCATATCTTCCAACATGCAACTTAGATAAGAGATTTCAGATAAGAAAGTGTTAGATGTGACATAAAGAGAACCATAAATTCTCACTGTCATCTCATAAAAACTTTTCAGAAGCATGACTAAGCTTTGCACAGAACACCAGTCCAGATGAGAAGGAACATATTTAGCTAAATCACCAGAAAATGATGGATCATTTTCCTCATATGCTTCAAACACCTTTTGGTATTGAATTGCAGTGTTAAGCTTAATGTAAGTGCTATTCCATATTGTTGGGACATCAAGCTGTAAAGCAAATTTAGCTTCCACCCCAATGAGATCAGCAAGATCTCTAAACTTTTTCAATCCTGCAAGTGAGTTCCTAACCCATCTCACTGCATCCTAACCCTTTTGACAAAACTATCAGCAAACCTAAAATCATCTTGCATCACTAAGTTGAGAATATGGGTTATGCACCTCATGTGCATGTACTGAACCCTAACAGAAGATGTATCCCAAGACAACAACTAGCTTTTAAAACACTCCAAAGCTGTATCATTAGAAGAAGCAATGTTCACTATAACAGTGAACACATTCTTAATTACCCACTCAAGTAGACAACTCTTTATGGCTTATGCTATATACTCCCCCTATATACTCAAGTAGATTATTTTTAAGCTTTCACTAATTATCAATAAAATGTGTAGTAATGCACATATAATTTATCCTTTGAACAAAATTCCATGTATCAGCAGTTAAGCTTACCCTTTGAATTGCGTGCTCACCCTAAACAACTTCTTAAGGTTCAACCTCTCATCTAGGTATATTTGGTACAGATCTCTAGAAATTGTCCACCTAGAAGGGATTTGAAACCTAGAACAAGCAACAAGAATAAATCTCTTAAACCCCTAGCTCTCAACAAACCTAAATGGGAGCTCATGTAACACCCCGTATTTTCAAAACATCATTATTTTAATATAATATTTCAAAAAGAGCTTATTTTCTTATTATTAAATATTTTAGTAAAATGTTACTAAATCTAATTATTTTACCGAATGAGCTTATAAATAAAATATTTTAATTTCTTATATCAACTGGTTTGGTACAAACTATTGATATAGTTATATATAGTTTTAAAAGCCCTATTTAGGAATAAATTTATTTATTAAAAATTTGACCCAAAAGTCGATGAACCTGTGACCTTTATATTATTGTTTTGGGTCTAAGTTTGCACTCAAACTAAACCTAAATCCAAATTATTTAATTTCCTAAGCCTAAATAGTACTTCTTGAGTCCAATTGTTTTTATTTGGCCCAAGCCCAAGACAAATATAAACCTAGCTATATGTATGTTCATTTGCTTCCTTGGTATTGTTCATCACTAAAATATCCCAAATCAACATCCCTAAAATTTGTCTCTCTCTCGATTCTTTCTTCTCTCTGGTCTCTCCCTCTCGACGTGAAGATAGCAGACGACGACAGAAGCAGATCGACGCAGCGACCGGCGACCATGGACCTCCGTTACTCCGGCGGCGTCTTCCTCTCTCGCGGTGAGCTCCGTCTCTCTCCCTCTCACGGCGGAGCTCCGGCAGCGCAGCAGGGATGCGTGGCAGCAGCGAGGCTTTGATTTTCTCGACGGTTGGGTAGCAGGTGACAGATCCGGCGAGGTCTGTGCTCTTTCTTCTCCAGCGAGTCGCGGTGGTGACCGGCGGTAGACAGCAGTGTTGGTGGTGGTGGCTCGGCGGACCTTGGACGAAAGCAGAGAAGGAGCCAGATTAAGATGAATTAAGACTTTGGATTAAGAGGTAATTAGTGGATTATTAGCATTAATGATGAATAATTATTAATAATGGTGTGATTTTGGCTTTAATAATGTGGGTTAATTGTTATTAACGATTAGTAGTTGTTGATGACAGAATAATGATGTTGATTAGTTAAATATGAATTATAATAATGGATTATGAATTATTAGTTGAAAATTACGAATTAGGTATGGATTATTGGTTAATGATGAATTAAAGATGGATTACCATGGTATTTAAGATCTATGATTAGTTATTAATTATGAATAATGGCGATTACAAAGGGTGATAGAATGAAGATGATGTTATGGCGTGATGATGATGAGGGTGTGTTAATGGTTACTATTAATGATGATTAAGGGACTTGATTAAGCTTAGTCATGGTAATTAGTGTTTAATGTTATGGGATTATGGTTTAATTGATGATTGAGAAGGTAATTATTCAATTAGTGAAGATTAGTTGGTAATTAGGGATGATTAAGGATGATGACTAGATTATGATGATGATGATTATGGGAGGATAATGTTGGATTAATGGTTAAATTTCAATTAACGATGATTAAGGTTTATTAAATAATGATTAAATGGTTAATGAGACTTTGATAGTGATTATGAGCTAATGAGGTAATTATTGGACTAATGATGGTGATGGGTAATTATTAATTAATGATGGTTAGTATTTAATTATTGATGGTGGGATTAAGAATTATTAAGAATGCTATGAATTGGTTATGATTGGTTAAGGACGAATTGATCAAGGAGTAATACTAATAATAATAATAATAGTATTGATATTAAATAAAGATTGGATGGATTCACAGGTTCCTTATCGTGGACTAGCTTTTGAGTTGAGCCTAGAATTGGATGCTGCTTTGGAGCTTTAGTTGTGAGGTAAGTTTTTATGTCCATCAAAACTACCTTTCCCTATCAAATGGGCTATTTATCTAATTTGTGTCCTTAAACTATTTCGGAAATGTGTTTGAGTTTAAAAGTGTGATAAATAGCAAATGAGTATATTTCGGTGTTACCTTATGATTTACAAAGTATGAATATGTGTGTGGTTATATAGTGAGTACATTATGGTAAACTATTTGAGTATGAAACTATATGGCTTTTGGAAGGTATAAACTATATTTATTGTGAGATGTAAACTATATTATGATTGGATGATAAATCATATGTTTGATGTAAACCCTATTTTGGAAATGTATATATTATATATATATACTCTATCTTGTTTTGGGAAGTGTACTTGAATAGCCTACGGGCAATGGAAAATATCTATGAAAACTATTTTGAAGGAATATTACTATCTTGGAGGAATTATATAATAATGTACCTATTTTGGAGAATATACTTATGTTATAATCTATATGGAGGTTATCTATATTTTTATTATTGGAGGTTAGGAGAATCTTGGGCTGCGGTCCAGATTATTGTGAGCACTTAGGGCTGCGGTTCTATTTGCTATTGATATGAGAACCTAGGGCTGCGGTCCTATTGGTTATTGATTGGGTGGGTAACCTGGTAGCAAAAATCCTGGGTTACTAGGGCTAGTAACTACTTTTGGGGCTTGGAATCCCCGGGGTGTGCGCACTTAGGTTTCTAGTTCCTGTTTCCATTTATATTGTATAGGTGTGAAGGTCCGGTAGTGGAGGTAAGCTCTGTTCCTATCCTCCTATTGGTGATTTGAGTACCTCCATACTTATGTTTTACTTGTTGATTTAACTATAAACTAAGAATTGTTGGATACCTCCACTTGAGCAATATTATGCTATTTTGATATTCGAGAATGAGACTTGAGTTATCTATGACTATAAATACGTGTTGAGAAGGATATGGAGAAAAGCTATGTTTTGAAAATGACTATATGGTTGTGAATTCCTCATATTTATATACATTCGAATCTATTTGGAAAGTGATTATTTGTAGAACTATGCCTTTAAATGATATTGAGAAGTATTGGGAAATGCTATTTTATATTCCGTACTTATTATCTTGAAAGCGAGCAGTGATATTTTATAAAGGTATTATGTTGTTTTAACCGGATGAAGTATTTCGCTAAGACATATTACTTATATGAGCTTATTAAGACTTTGAGTAGAGTGTGTTTTATTCTTGACTATTTAAGTTAGGTGTGGGAAAACGATTTTTGGAAAGACCTATATTATATCTTTGGGTGAGTTAAATTCTTTTACTGAATGGTTCCAAAACCTATTTACAAGGCATACCTTTTTTCAAAAGTATATATGTACTTATTTTACGGGGCGGGGTAGAGCTTACTTAGCATTATATGCTAATCCTTTTACTTGTTTTCCAAACCTTGAATGTTTTCAGGACCTAGACTTGTGGCTAGTTGAGAGCACGGAGTAGAACTTGTGCCTGAGAATTGATTATGGTATAGATGTATAGATTAGAATTTGATCTGTTGATGTTATAGTTGGTTCTGAATGGTCCAATGACATGTGTATGCGGATATAGATAGAACCTTATAGCCTGTGCGTTTGAGCTTAGTTTTAGCCCAAGCGTGGCATAGCACTCCTTTGTTTAAGTTTTGGTTTCGCTTTTTGCTTTTATATTCAGTATTTTAGTAAGAAAATCTTTTATTTTGATATTTATGGCTTTAGAATTTGGGGGTATTACAGCTCATCTAATCTATTATTATCATTTCACTCAAAGGCCTCCTAGTAGCCTCTTGATTAAACACCCATGTCCCCAAAACCCCTCGAAACCCTCTATTACAGAGGTTGAAACAGTATTAAATGTAAGTAGGGACTGCCTTGAATCCTTTGAATGAGGATTTAAGCAGCTCAACATATGATGTCTCAAAGAGGAAGTGCCATGTTTTTTGTCTCACATGAAAACATTTTTGCGCAATATAGGCACTTCCCCTTCACCACTTTGCCCTCAGAATCTAAGATCTTTTCAAATTGATTCCAAACTTTAGATCTAGACTCAATCTCATTCATTTTCTTAGCAGGAACAGTAAGAGTGACCTTAGGCTGTTGAGTATTTGTCTCAATGCTTGGAGTTTGTACTCCTTGTTCATCTATCGTTGAGGATGAAAGATGTCCAGTTCCACTGATGCTTTGATTGCTTTGCATCTATAAGGATGGGCATCAATATTACAAACTATAATAAACATACAATATACTATACATCTACTATACAGTATAAGGCTTTCACCACATGTAAAACATTAAACATACACCAACATTTATACATTGTTGCATTTACTTCCATAATCAGACTTTCATCATCATGTATATGGAATTGCCCAAAATTTTGGGCTCATACAATAAGATAGATACAATCATAGTCATACAGAATATTTACATAATCAAAAATTTAGATCTTAATCACAATTCATCATCTTAATAGAAATGCCCAAAAATTAGGGCTCAACATACACAGTACCAACAATATGCTTCCACCACATTCCAACATTCACATTTCATTTAATTCAACATAGTATATCATTCAAGCATAATAATGAAACATATCAATAATTCAATACCATAAATCCATACTTTAATCAGAATTCACCATTAATATAGAAATGCCCAAAAATTAGGTCTCAACATACATAGTCAGTAGGCTTCCACCATAAACTTACAATCATATACAAATTAACGGTCCTCTAACCATAAATTTACAATCATATATCAGAACTTTTCAAAGTTTACCATGCATATGGAAAACGCCCAAAATTAGGGCTGAATTACATATTAGGGTTCATGCAACATTATAGACATTTCATAATTACACGAGCTTATTATCGAAATGGTCCCTCGACTATTGCGAAATTACCAATTTGATCCTCGACAATTTTTCGTGCCCAATTAAGTCCCTCGACTTTGAAAATTTTAACCAATTTGGTCCTCCGTTTATTTTACCGTTAAACATCCGTCAAATTGGGACCAAATTGGTAATTTTGCTATAGTCAAGGGACCAAATTGGTAATTTTTCTATAGTCAAGGGACAAAATTGGTAATTATTTTTTCACTGAAATGGTCCCTTGACTATAGCAAAATTACCAATTTGGTCCCTTGACTATAGCAAAATTACCAATTTAGTCCCCATTTTAACGGATGTTTAACGGCAAAATAAACGGAGGACCAAATTGGTTAAAATTTTCAAAGTCGAGAGACTTAATTGGGCACAAAAAATTGTCGAGGACTAAATTGGTAATTTCGCAATAGTCGAGGGACCATTTCGGTAATAATCTCTAATTACACATTACATTTTTGCAGAATACAATCAATACATCAAACATGAAGTCAGTTAGTCAGGATTCAAGAACCCTAGTATAACGTATACAACACGAACATTAAAAAAAATTTCAAATTTAATTGTTTTCTCACAATTTTCCCGTGAGAACTAGGGCTTCAATCAACAACCAATCACCTTTTTGGCTTTTATCAGCGAATATCACTATGTCAGAGATTGAGAGGCAGAGGCTTCCACCACGGCAACAACGGTGTCGAACGGGACTACAGGAGACTGTGAGAGACTAAGAGCCTGAGAGTCTTTTAGTTTTGGAGAGACTAGAGAAGATCGAGAAGTGACTCAATGACAAGTAGAGTTCCTGTCGAGTACTCCACAAAATAGGGTATGAAACCCTAGTGGTAAATTCATATAACTGTTGGAAAACTGGCATAAAATGACATTTTTAGTGGCTATTTTGTGGTACAAATATATGTGGGGTCCACTCCCGATTTGGGTTGGGTCAAAGTGGATTCGGGTTTTTCGTAGTTAGACGAAGAGATTGATATATGGTACGCACAAAACGGATAATGGGTGAATGAGAAATTGGTTCTCAAAGTTGACCCATTTGAGTTGGAAAAACGGTGGAAAGCTTTGAAGTAAGCTTTTGTCTCACATTGGTTTGGGAAGTGGGTTTGCACCACTATTTATACAAGAGCCTTTTTATGGCTTAGTGAATTGTATAGCATAGAGGCTCTCTTTCACGCGCAGGGGGGGGGGGGGGG
>NC_044919.1:20149067-20173338 GCF_003576645.1 Ipomoea triloba | reverse complement strand
TCTTTCACGCGCAGGGGGGGGGGGGGTGCAAATCAAATCCCAAAATGAGTCCGAAAAAGCTTGACCACCAAGAGGACTCGGTCTTAAGTACTCGTGGTAAGTATCGTTCTCGTCTGTGACCGTTTAGAGACTTAATTCATCTGTTACAGAATTAATATTAATTCTAATTTTTAAATTTTGAATTAAATCTCAAGTAATGGTCAGCTGTTACAGGAGTTAAAAGTCTGATTTAATTATCAGATTAATGCCATGGTTAATTGCTATTTAATCTTCAACTCCTATATATTTCGTTGGTAGAAGCAGCAGATTTACACAATAAATACACACTTACCAAAAAACAAAGAATTTGTTTGCTCTCTCGAAACTCTACTTCTACTCCTTTTCTCTAAACTGTGTTCATCCATTTGCTCTAGTTCGTTGGGTTCATTAGTTTGGGTGCTCAAACTGTGAATCGTAAAACGTTTTATCCTAGAAAACCTAGGCTACAACGCTCTAATCACTTTTGGGAGGTAGCAAATAAGGTTTTAAGGAAAGAGTGCTTCGCTCGACTCGTGTTAACCCTTTCCAAATTATCCCTTTCGTTCTTATCATTGTTTATTATCCCAAAAATATTATTTTCGTAGTAATATTCCCAACAGTCTTAAAACCTTATACCTTTCTGTTTTGTCTCTAATTTCGTCGAAGAAATGGAGAACCCCGTTTTGCCAGTTCACAATGAGAACGAAAATGTTGTTGAGAACAACAATGGTGGGAACGGCAATAATGTTGCCCAATCCCAGACTCCACCAGTGAATGTTGGTTCACAGGACGGTGGGAGCACCGAGGGGTACATCCCCACGATGCGGGTACCTACGGTACCGAGTGGTTCGGCTGAAAGTGTAACACCCCGGCTCGGCTTACCGTACATCCGGAGTAGTTACCGCCACACCTAGAGTAAATTCTATCATCCCTTGACAAACTACACTCTAGGTGGCATGTTCACTAGACGACAGTTTCGAATTAGCGCCTGAAGTATAAAAGTTCTTAAGAAATTAACTAACTAAACAGTTAGTATAGCAGCTACTCAAGTTCTATTCAGCAATTTCCAATATTCACTTCGTTATACCCACCAAGCAGGTGTCTCAATTATAGCATAACAATTAGTAATGCATTATACTATCAAACTTACTCACAATAATCATAAGCAATGATTAACACATATAAGAAATCACAAGTACTGATCAAATCATTCAACAACCAGAATCAAGAAATTCTGTAAGGTAAAAATGAGGTACCCCCTTTTTTATGCTGCCTGGTCTTAGTTCCAGCTCTGTTCCAAAAGCTTGTACTTAAACTAAGCTGAATTAGCGACTTAGGTCAGTCTTAAGAAACTTAGGCTGACTCGAAACTTGGTTCATAAAGTCAACTTCTTAACATCCTAGGACTTTAACCTAGGGCTCTGATACCAACTTGTAACACCCCGGCTCGGCTTACCGTACATCCGGAGTAGTTACCGCCACACCTAGAGTGAATTCTTTCATCCATTGACAAACTCCACTCTAGGTGCACAGGCTAAAAGGGAACTCTGCTTTACAGCAACTACCACCCAACATATTCATATATATATATATATATATATATATATATATATATATATATATATNATATATATATATATATATATATATCTCAGCTGACTAGGGTTAGCTAAGCTGCACATACATAGCAACATATATATACATAGATCTGCCCATTGGGCCAAAAATACAAGTTTCGGGTTGTTCACGACCCTACTGATCAGGTTTAGAAACCACTATGGTTACAAAAAGGAACATTTACACAAAAGAGCTACCCATGGCGTTTCTTAAGGGTACATCACCTATTCTATCTGACGGTACACTGGACCGGTGTACGTGCCCCACACCGCATGCCATTCACCCTCGAACCATGTAAGGTGGTCCAAAAAGCGACACGTGACATTCTCCATGGACCACTCGGCCCATGTCTCCGGAGGACTTGGGTCCCAGAGGTAGGGGTAGTGAACGATGAACTCTAGGGGATTACTTCCCTTTAACACTTCAATAGGATAAAAGCCGAAACGAGCTTGGACTTCTTCAGAATAATTAGCTAGACCATCAGGGACGGGAGAACTATCTGAAACAAGAGAGTTAACTGGAACAGGAGCAGCATAATCGGGTGCATAAGGGTCGGCACTCTCCATGAACTGTACATACATGTCATAATCCATCCCTCGACACACATACTCCGGCGAACCCTTGGAGTTCACCGGGCTACATGAACCCACACTAGATGACATTTGTTATTTTACACAACGAAGTGTAGTTAGCACGACGGCTAAGTAAGGAAATCCATGGGTCACTCAAAACTAAACAAAGGTTTTGCAATATAGACATTGGGTCACTCAAAACTAAACAAAGGTTTTGCAATATAGACATTGGAAAGCTTTATAACTAACAAAGGTTTTGCAATATAGACATTGGAAAGCTTTATAACTTACAAAGGTTTTGCAATATAGACATTGGAAAGCTTTATAACTTAACCCATTGGTTGAGACCCTACTTGCAAACAAGTTATCAACTGTGGCTTGTACAAGTAGTGAATATGAATTGAAACAACATTATGAAATCTCATCCCTCTTCGACGAGGTCTCGTAATAACATTATGAAATCTCATCCCTCTTCGACGAGGTCTCGTAATAATCCTTTGAAATCTCATCCCTCTTCGACGAGGTCTCGTAATAATCCTTTACTCACTAAGGAATTCATTACTTGACACGTTAATAATCCTTTACTCACTAAGGAATTCATTACTTGACACGTTATTAATCGTGTAAGATTAGAATTTTAGTCTTTCCAGACTAGTTTATTCAACCTTTCATCACAAGGAATTTCCACCAGATTTCATCTTAAGGAGAGAGTGTTCATCAGTACGCTTTGGTGCTCAAATATTCATTACATCTTTCTTTAGCTTAGTTACAGAGTAACTATATTCTCATATTCAAATTTCACTTAGTTTCTTCTTAGAAAGCGTGAGGCCTTTGGAGTTTCCTCCTTCTTCCTTTTGTTTTGACCACTTGGATCTTGACTCGGGTTCAGTGGTCATCCCCCGGTCTAAGACGGATCCCCTGGACTTATAGGATCATTAGAATGATTCCTAGCTGGCCTAACTAGGTTCATTAAAATGACACCTACCTGAACTTTATTGGAGTAACTATACTTTAAGTGTGCACACCCCCATAGGATTACCTCGTCCTATGAGTTATACAATACTCGGCGAATAGACTTCGCCCATAAGTATGAATGGATCATACAACATAACAACCACTGGGAAATGGCACTTTCAGCCACACTTTATCCCGTAGGCTAATTAAGGTCCTCCTCAACTTACTAGAAACTAAGGTTTTTAAAGACATTTATTCTTTCTTTCTTTTCTTGAATCAATTAGCGTTTTTAGATATACATTATGCTCAAGTCCAATACTTGAAACCGGTTAACACTTTAACCAATGTCAAGAGTTTCCTTTCTTAAGACACTTTGATATATGTGTGTGTGTGTGTGTGTGTGTGTGTGTACGTACAAAACACTCATACTGTGAATATATGTACATACTTACAAAATATAACATTCATATAACCTATGTAATGTACATACTTACAAAATATAACATTCATATAACCTATGTATGCGTACATTATCTACAATATAACATTCATATAACCTATGTATGCGTACATTATCTACAAACATGTATACAACAAATTTGATAGTACATTAATTACCATCCAACGTGGTAATTAAGTGTAACTATCATGAATTTTTCAGTATCACATTTCATACGCACGTAACATACAACATATATATATAACATAACACCTCACAACATTTATATATATACGTACGACAAATATACCATATATATATATAATATAACCTCTTCACAATATATATATGTATATATATATATATTACACACAGTTGTACATATAATCATGTATATAATATAACACTTTCCTGGTGCATATATATTTTTCCTACATAAGCATGATATCTTTCCTGGTGCATATATATTTTTCCTACATAAGCATGATATATATCCTGGTGCATATATATTTTTCCTACATAAGCATGATATATATATATATATATATATATTTTTCCTACATAAGCATGATATATATATATATATGTGTGTGTGTGTGTGTGTGTGTGTGTACGTACAAAACACTCATACTGTGAATATATGTACATACTTACAAAATATAACATTCATATAACCTATGTAATGTACATACTTACAAAATATAACATTCATATAACCTATGTATGCGTACATTATCTACAATATAACATTCATATAACCTATGTATGCGTACATTATCTACGAACATGTAATACAACAAATTTCGAAGTCCATAGAGTGCTTACATAGGTTTAGTATGAAATCCTCAAGATTGACACATAAATTCCAACATAGAACTCCTAATTTCATAATTCAACTTATCAGTTGTCTAATTTCAAGTGACAATAACCGACTTAAGGGATTCCTTACCTTACAAGTGTGTAATATCACCGTAAAAGTAGTCTTGAACCTTTATCCCCAATTTTTACCGAAAAACCCTAGGTTGAATACACCACCATAACAACATATTTAAGAAATCTTTACCTACAATCAAGTTCTAGGGAAGAAATCAAGACTTTTTAACCGAATAAAATTAGAATTTTACCGAAGGATGATCAACTTTGTGTAGAAGCTTGGCTATGGAAGTTGTTGCTCAAGGTTGAAGATGAAGTTCTCCTCTCCCTCTTTTCTCTCTTAGAATTTCGGCCAAGGGGTGGAAATGGAAGACAAACCCAATAAAATCTACTCTTTTAATATTTTTATAAGGGTATGTGGCTAATTAAAGTGACACTTGTCAATTTCTTGTGGTAGATCATGGAAAAATATTTTTGGCTTGCCAGTTATGGGTTAAACAGATATAGTTACGGTAGAAAATAATTTAGTTAAGAATGATTTCGAAACCAAAATTATTCCGAACTTGATCCTATCATTAAATCCTAAAATCGTACAATTTTCGGTACATCGCGAAATACAGCGATACCAAGGTTGTAATAAATTTTCACTCTTATGGGTTAATCTAATTTAAACTTAACTAAGTAGGAAGTTCATGGTTAATGGTATAGTGCATACAGTCCACTTCCTAGGGCAATCTGAACTGAACACATGTTCCTAAAATTTTTACGGTTCGTGACCGACACGCATGTTCACAGCTTATTATCAACAATTCTAACTCGCAAAATCGTCTTGAAATATCTACTGAACATAACCCATGTATGTCAATGCCTTAAATTTTTTTTTTCGAACACTAGACTTATTGGAATGAGTGAAGGGTTACAGTCTACCCTCCTTAAGAATGGTTTCGTCCCTGAAATGTCCTTCTTAGCATCTTAAGGTTTCAAGGTAGACCACTACTTACTTCCATTTACACATAACGGCATTTAGTACGCCTAATCTAGCACACAAATTAATTTAGGTATATAACAAGTAGAGCGACTCTACGCACCTGAGTTAAACAGTTCAGGATAACGTTCCATCATAACGTCCTCCAACTCCCACGTAGCTTCATCTGGGCTGTGGTTCGACCACTGAACCTTGATCATTCTGACTGATTTTCTCCTTGTGTCTCGGGTTTTAGAATCCAAGACTCGAATTGGTCTTTCTTCATATGCCAACGAATCATCCATTTCTAATTCCTCAGGTTCCAATACATGGGATGTATCAGGTACATATCGCTTAAGTTGAGAGACGTGAAATACATTATGTACTTTGTTGAGCTCAATCGGTAGGGCCAATCGATAGGCTAAATTTCCTACCCTTTCTAAAATTTCGTAAGGTCCTATATAACGAGGACTCAACTTTCCCTTCTTCCCAAATCTCTTGACTCCTTTAGTAGGTGAGACTTTCAATTATATATTCTCTCCAACTTGATATTTCGTGAATCGTCGCTTCAAATCGGCATAAGACTTTTGACAATCCTGCGCGACCTTCATCCTCCCTCGAATTACCTTGATTGCCTCAGTAGTCTCTTGTAAGTATTGAGGTCCAAGAATGACAACATCACTTTTGTCGCTCCAACATAGAGGACTTCGACATTTCCGCCCATACAATGCTTCATAAGGAGCCATTCCTATACTCGTATGATAGCTATTGTTATATGAAAATTCTATTAGATCCAACTGCTCGTCCCATGAACCCTGAAAGTCAAGTACACAACCTCTGAGCATATCTTCCAATGTTTGTATCGTTCGCTCCGTTTGGCCATCAGTGGCAGGATGAAAAGCTGTACTTAGTTTGAGTTGAGTGCCTATTGCCACTTGCAACGTTTCCCAAATCTTGACAGAAATCATGAGTCCCTGTCTGAAATGATATCATGTGCTACCCCGTGATATTTAACCACGTGTTTAATGTAGGCTATTGCCATCTTCTCCATCGACCAAGTTTTGCTCATTGGAATGAACCTTGCTGTTTTGGTCAGTCGATCAACGATAACCCACACTTGATCGTTTCCAGCTTTAGTTCTAGGCAATCCTCCCACAAAATCCATAGAGATTGAGTCCCACTTCCACTGAGGGATCTCTAATGGTTGTAGTAATCCCTTTGGTTTACTTCTCTATGCTTTGACCTTTTGACATTTTAAACACCTGGCAACAAATTCAGCAACGTCTTTCTTCATGCCTGACCACCAGAAGTTTTGTTTCAGGTCTTTGTAAAGTTTGTCCCCACCAGGATGGACTGAATAGGGTGTATAGTGACCTTCTTTCATTAATTGGTCTGTTATCTTCTTATAACTTGCAGGTATCACCCATCTACCTTAAAATCTTACACTCCCATCCGGGTGTAACTCAAACGGACCATGTTTTCCATCAACCATTTTCTCCTTGATATTATTTAACCAATCGTTCTCCCTTTGTGCTTGTCTGATCTCTTCAAATAGAATTGGAGTGGCCGACAAGTAATATAATTTCACCTCTTGTTCCACCTAACCACACCTTTTTATCTCCAGATTGAGTGTAACCCCCTATTCCTATAAGATTAAGGTTCGAAAAATATGTCTTTAGGCTATGAAATTCATAAGATGATCTCCCGATGCTTCAAAAGAATTTTTTATAAGGGAGTATAGTTGTTATTAAGCTGCGATCATACGTACCAGTCGCGAACCGTAAAATTTTTAAGGAACGAATTTTCAGCTCGGATTTCCTAGGAAATGGATGATTATGCATATTATGACTAAGTATGAACTTCCTGCTTAGTTAAGTTGGAATTAGACGGACTACAAGGGTGAAAATTTATTTTGACCGTAACATCGCAAAATTTCGCGGTGTACCGAACCTAGCCCAGTTTTGAGTTTCAGTCTGAGATAAATTTTTAGTTTCGGAATTATTCCTATTTAAATTATTTCCTACCGAAATTATATCTGTTTTGACCCTTACCAGTCCAATTGAAGATATTTTTCTTGAGTTACCATAAGATTTTGACACTTGTCACCATTTCTAGCCACATGTTATTATTTAATTAATTCTTGAAGATGATCCAAATAATGTGGCTTATCCTACAAGCTCCCTCATATAATATATAAGCTTTGTCTTTAATTTTTTTTCCATTTCCCTTCAAATTGCCGAAATCAAAGAGAGAGAGAGAAAGTGTGATCATCTTCATCTTCTTCACCATTTTTTCCTCTATTAAAGCTTGCTTCCATAGCCAAGTTTCTTCACAAGTGTCAAACTATTCGGTAAAACTTCGATTTTATTCGGTGGAAAGCTTTGTTTTTCCTCCTAGAGCATGAATCTAAGCTTAAGTTCTTAATAGTTGTTGTTATGGTGTTGATTTTGATCTTAGGGTTTTGAGTAGATTGGGGGAAAAGATCCAAAATTCATCCTACGGTGTTAATATACTCTCAAGGAGGTAAGGAATCCCTTTATTTGGTTGAGGTTATTTGAAACTAGATAATTGATAGCTAGGTTGTGAATTGTGGTTGATTGGTGTACATGAAATCTATGTGTTATGTGAAAATTATGTGTTTAACTTGAGGAACTCTTAGATGGTTCAAGAAATTACTCTTTGAATTTTTGGTAGTTTTTGTGTACATGTTCATAGCTAATATATGCATGTATATGTTGTATTTATGTCCATATAGGCTTATACTTGTGAAAATATTGAAAATCAAGATAGATTTCTGGCAGTAACTTCCGAGATTTATTGGGAAAATTTGGTAAGGTATTTTGATCCTATTTTCTTCAGATATGTAATTCAATAAGTGTAGAACCTGCATATAAAATTTCATAATGATCGGAGTAGTATAAGTATGGTTTTCGAATTTTTTTCCAAAACTGGTCCAGAGAGAAAATTTCTGGACAGCACACTGCCAAGGGCAAAAATGGAATTTTCTGTGTTTATTCGCGGATCAAAATGATCAAAACTTTTTATGGACATCAAGTACTATGAGTTGGGGTTCTACCCTAAAAATTTCAAGTGAAAAAGAGTTCGGGAATTATTTTTACCGGCTCAATCTTTCGGACTGCGCCAAGCTGAAATTTTCTTATAAGGAGGTGGTATTATGTACATGTAAAGAGTAAATGTATTTTGTGTATTATGCCTATGTTAAGGTTGGGAAGTACATATGTTATATGTATTGAGATGTATGTGTCAAGTATGGAACTTATGTGAAAAATGTGGGGTTGGAAGTGTAGAATGGTTACACTTGATTTACCATTGTGAAGGGTTGTTAGTGGATTATCTAAATGTTTTGCAAGAGAAAAGGGAAATTTCCGGATTTGGTTAAAAGAGGGAATCGATTTCCGAGTATTGGAATTGACTCAAGTATGTCCAAAATATTTTCAAAGCAAGAAAAGGGAAAAGGTGGAAAAATGTTTTCAAACCTTAGTTCTAGTAAAAGTGGTGAAGGACCTTGTCTTGTAGCCTACGGGATAGAGAGCTTAAAGTGCCTTCCCGTATGGTGGTTATGTTATTGTATGACCAGTTCATACTGTGGGCGAAATCTATTCGCCGAGTATATCACCCGGAAGGAAAAGGGTCTCCTGCGGGGGTGTGCACACTTAAGTATAGTAACTCTATTTTCTGGTAGGAGTCGTTCTTATGAACCTAGTGAGGCTAGCTAGGAATCATTCTAACGCTCCTATAAGTCCAGGGGATCAGTATTAGACCGGGCGATGACCACTGAACCCGAGTTGAACGATCCAAGTGGTCAGTCAAAAGTGGAGAAAGGATACTCCAAAGGCCTCACACTTTCTATCTAGAACCAAGTGGATTTTGAAATATGAATGTAGTTACGCTGTAGCTACGGGAAAGAGATATGTGACAAGTATTTAAATACCCAAAGGTTGTGGGTGATCTCTCTTTGAAAAGTGAAAAGTGATGAGAATTACCTTATGAGGGAAAGGTTTTACAAATAAAGTGATTGAGAGTAAAAATGTGAGATTTGTGTTTTTTTTTCCATTACTTACTTGCATGCTTAAATGTTTAGCAATACATTCTTTGGGTAAGTAAATAATTGATAAATGACCTCGTCTAGAGGGGAAATGATTCGAAATGATATTGGATTTTGCCATTGTGTGTGCAAGTTGCCATTTATAACTGTTGCAGGTAGAACCTCTGCTGATGAGTAAGGTATAGGGTTCCCATGTAACCATTTTTACAAAACCTTTATTTAGTTTTGAATAACCAGCGGATATCCTTACTTAGCCGTCGCGCTAACTGCACTTCAATGTGTTTTATTAACAGATGTCATCTAGTGTGGGCTCTAGTAGCCCGATGAGCTCTGGACAGGATGGAAGTGGATGTCGATGTTGTAAGTTTAGCCTGTGCGTTTAGGTATAGGAAAGATACCTAAGCGTGGCGGTAACACCCAGTTTTCTGCTGATTAGATGCTTCCGCAATGTATTATTAGGGATTTTGTAATAAATCCAAGATGTGAGAATTGGGGTGTTACAAATTGGTATTTGTAACACCCCAATTTTCAACTCTTACATTTATTACAAATCAGTATTCATATGCTGCGGAAGCTTACATCTTATCAGCAGAAAACTGGGTGCTACCGCCACACCTAGAGTGAATTCTATCACCTCTTTGACAACTCCACTCTAAGTGCACAGGCTAAACTTACAACATTAATAACAATCCCTGTCTACATCAAAGAGTAGACCCCAACCTCAACTTCCATCCTATTCAGAGCTCATCGGGCTATAGGAACCCACCCTATATAACATCTGTTAACAGAAAACACATTGAAGTGTAGTTAGCACGACGACTAAGTAAGGATATCCATGGGTTATTCAAAACTAAATAAAGGCTTTGTAAAAATTGTTACATAGAAAACCCTATACCTTACTCATCGGCAGAGATTCTACCCGCAACAGTTATAAATAGCAACTTGCATACACTATGAGCAACATTCAATGACGTCTCAAATCATTTTCCCTCTTGACAAGGTCATTTGGTAATCATTTACATACCCAAAAATATATTGTTAAGCAATTAAGCATACTAGTAAGTAGCAGAAACATAAATCACACATCTTGCATGTAATCACTTTAGTAGAAAAACCTTTCCCTCATAATGAAATTCTCATCACTTTTCACTTTTCAAAGAGAGAGATCACCCACAACCTTTGGGTACTTAAATACTTGTCACATCTCTCTCCCCCGTAGTTACGGAGTAACTACATTCATATTTCAAAATTCCACTTAGTCCTAGATAGAAAGTGAGTGTGAGGCCTCAGAGTATCCTTTCTCCACTTTTGACTGACCACTTGGATCGTTCAACTCGGGTTTAGTGGTCATCGCCCGGTCTAATACTGATCCCCTGGACTTATAGGAGCGTTGGAATGATTCCTAGCTAGCCTCACTAGGTTCATAAGAACGACNAAAAATTCAAAGAGTAATTTCTTGAACCATCTAAGAGTTCCTCAAGTTAAACACATAATTTTCACATAACACATAGATTTCATGTACACCAATCAACCACAATTCACAACCTAGCTATCAATTATCTAGTTTCAAATAACCTCAACCAAATAAAGGGATTCCTTACCTCCTTGAGAGTATATTAACACCGTAGGATGAATTTTGGATCTTTTCCCCCAATCTACTCAAAACCCTAAGATCAAAATCAACACCATAACAACAAATATTAAGAACTTAAGCTTAGATTCATGCTCTAGGAGGAAAAACAAAGCTTTCCACCGAATAAAATTGAAGTTTTACCGAATAGTTTGACACTTGTTAAGAAACTTGGCTATGGAAGCAAGCTTTAATAGAGGAAAAAATGGTGAAGAAGATGAAGATGATCACACTTTCTCTCTCTCTCTTTGATTTCGGCAATTTGAAGGGAAATGGAAAAAAAATTAAAGACAAAGCTTATATATTATATGAGGGAGCTTGTAGGATAAGCCACATTATTTGGATCATCTTCAAGAATTAATTAAATAATAACATGTGGCTAGAAATGGTGACAAGTGTCAAAATCTTATGGTAACTCAAGAAAAATATCTTCAATTGGACTGGTAAGGGTCAAAACAGATATAATTTCGGTAGGAAATAATTTAAATAGGAATAATTCCGAAACTAAAAATTTATCTCAGACTGAAACTCAAAATTGGGCTAGGTTCGGTACACCGCGAAATTTCGCGATGTACGATCAAAAATAAATTTTTGCTGCTATAGGCTAATTTAATTAAATAGGAAATTCCAGAATAATAGTATGGTGTCTAAAAATCCATTTCCTAGGACAAACGGGTCCGAATACTAGCTCCTACAATGTTTTTACGGTTCGTGACCGGGACGTACGATCGCAGCTTAATAACAACTATACTCACTTATAAAAATTCTTTTGAAATATCTGAAGATCATAACTTATGAATGTCAACGCCTTAGGATAAAATAATAATGTTAGGAAAATACGGGGTATTACACTCTACCCCTCTTAAAAAGAGTTTCGTCCTCGAAACTTCCTTCTTATTATCCAAGGTTTGCTCGGCTGTACCGAACAACCGGAGTAGTTACCGCCACACCTAGACTGAACCCAATCAAATACAAGAAGAATCCACTCTAGGTGCACAGGCTAAAGATGAAGAAACTGTACCCCGTAATCATAACCATCATAACTATATATATATATATATATATATATATATATATATATATGTAGCATCAGTAAAAGAGTAGCTAAGTTAGCTACTAAAAGGTACCATGGTTTAATTACAGCCCATAAAGAAGTTTGAGCTAGACCCGACCTTTACTAGCCATTTGGAATTAGCATGGCTACAAAAGATATATACACAAAAAGGAGTATACTTCGGAGAGGGAGGAGCAGGAGGGTCAGTAGCGCAGCCAGGAACATAGGGATCGTCATCTAACAAGAACTGCACATAGTTATCATAGTCCAATACTGGAACCCCAAACTCAGATGAACTTTCATCGTAGTCCAATACTGGAACCCCAAACTCAGATGAACTTTCATCGCTCTCCAATACTGGAACCCCAAACTCAGATGAACTTTCATCGCTCATCATCACTGGAACCCCAAACTCAGATGAACTTTCATCGCTCATCATCTGTGGAACCCCAAACTCAGATGAACTTTCATCGCTCATCATCTGTTAAAACCCAAACTCAGATGAACTTTCATCGCTCATCATCTGTTAAAAAACACATCGAAGTGTAGTTAGCGCGACGGCTAAGCAAGGATATCCGCGGGTTATTCAAAACTAAATAAAGGTTTTGGTAAAACTTTTTACATGGAAACCCTATACCTTACTCATCAGCAGGGATTCTACCTGCAACAGTTATAAATGGCAACTTGCAAACATATTAGGCAAAATTCAACATCATCTTGAATCATTTTCCCTCTAGACGAGGTCATTTGAAGATCATTTACTCACCCAAAGAATATAAGGCTAAACATTTAGGCATGCAAGCAAGTAATGGAAAAACACAAATTCCACACCTTGCTCTCAATCACTTTATTTGCAAAAACTTTCCCTCAAAAGGGAATTCTCATCACTTTTCACCTTTCAAAGAGAGATCACCCACAACCTTTGGGTATTTTCACTACTTGTCACATATCTCCTTTCCGTAGCTACAGCGTAACTACATTCATATTTAAAAATCCACTTGGTCCTAGATAGAAAGTGAGTGTGAGGCCTCAGAGTATCCTTTCTCCACTTTTGACTGACCACTTGGATCGTTCAACTCGGGTTCAGTGGTCATCGCCCGGTCTAATACTGATCCCTTGGACTTATAGGAGCGTTGGAATGATTCCTAGCTAGAGGATTCGGAGGGAACACCAACCAGAGACCCGTGGGGGCAGGAAATGGAAGAGGCAACTTTCAACAAGGAAATCGGGGGAGGCCGACTAGCGCAGCTCCAAATCCCAACGACAAAGGGAAAGCACCCATGGGAGAAAGCAGTGCAGGAAACCAAAGCAAGATCTACGTCGTCAATAGCAGGCAAGCTCAGGCTAACGACGTTGTGACCGGTACATTTCTTATTAACTCAGTGTTTGGCTTAGTATTGTTTGATACGGGAGCTACCAATTCGTTTATATCCTCTACAATTACGGATAGGTTAAAGTTAAGGCCTACTATTGAGTTAGATTTGAATGAAAGAACTGCTCCGGGAATAGTAGTAGCCTGAAAGGAGGGATATGATAATATCACAATAAAAATTGAGGGATTCAATTGTCCCGGAAACCTTATCCGTTTTGAGCTAGAAGGCATCGAAGTGATAAATGTCGAATGTGTGCATGAAAGTAGGAAGCGGTCTTCTGTGAAACCGTAGATGCTAGGAAGTAAGTTTCGGGGACGAAACTATTTTTAAGGAGGGTAGACTGTAACCCCTCGCCTATTCCTATAAGACTAAGGTTCGAAAAATATATCTTTAGGCTATGAAATTCATAAGATGATCTCCCGATGCTTCAAAGGAATTTTTTATAAGGGAGTATAGTTGTTATTAAGCTGCGATCATACGTACCGGTCGCGAACCGTAAAATTTTTAAGGAACGAATTTTCAGCTCGGATTTCCTAGGAAATGGATGATTATGCATATTATGACTAAGTATGAACTTCCTGCTTAGTTAAGTTGGAATTAGACGGACTACAAGGGTGAAAATTTATTTTGACCGTAACATCGCAAAATTTCGCGGTGTACCGAACCTAGCCCAATTTTGAGTTTCAGTCTGAGATAAATTTTTAGTTTCGGAATTATTCCTATTTAAATTATTTCCTACCNCCCCAAACTCAGATGAACTTTCATCGCTCATCATCTGTTAAAAAACACATCGAAGTGTAGTTAGCGCGACGGCTAAGCAAGGATATCCGCGGGTTATTCAAAACTAAATAAAGGTTTTGGTAAAACTTTTTACATGGAAACCCTATACCTTACTCATCAGCAGGGATTCTACCTGCAACAGTTATAAATGGCAACTTGCAAACATATTAGGCAAAATTCAACATCATCTTGAATCATTTTCCCTCTAGACGAGGTCATTTGAAGATCATTTACTCACCCAAAGAATATAAGGCTAAACATTTAGGCATGCAAGCAAGTAATGGAAAAACACAAATTCCACACCTTGCTCTCAATCACTTTATTTGCAAAAACTTTCCCTCAAAAGGGAATTCTCATCACTTTTCACCTTTCAAAGAGAGATCACCCACAACCTTTGGGTATTTTCACTACTTGTCACATATCTCCTTTCCGTAGCTACAGCGTAACTACATTCATATTTAAAAATCCACTTGGTCCTAGATAGAAAGTGAGTGTGAGGCCTCAGAGTATCCTTTCTCCACTTTTGACTGACCACTTGGATCGTTCAACTCGGGTTCAGTGGTCATCGCCCGGTCTAATACTGATCCCTTGGACTTATAGGAGCGTTGGAATGATTCCTAGCTAGAGGATTCGGAGGGAACACCAACCAGAGACCCGTGGGGGCAGGAAATGGAAGAGGCAACTTTCAACAAGGAAATCGGGGGAGGCCGACTAGCGCAGCTCCAAATCCCAACGACAAAGGGAAAGCACCCATGGGAGAAAGCAGTGCAGGAAACCAAAGCAAGATCTACGTCGTCAATAGCAGGCAAGCTCAGGCTAACGACGTTGTGACCGGTACATTTCTTATTAACTCAGTGTTTGGCTTAGTATTGTTTGATACGGGAGCTACCAATTCGTTTATATCCTCTACAATTACGGATAGGTTAAAGTTAAGGCCTACTATTGAGTTAGATTTGAATGAAAGAACTGCTCCGGGAATAGTAGTAGCCTGAAAGGAGGGATATGATAATATCACAATAAAAATTGAGGGATTCAATTGTCCCGGAAACCTTATCCGTTTTGAGCTAGAAGGCATCGAAGTGATAAATGTCGAATGTGTGCATGAAAGTAGGAAGCGGTCTTCTGTGAAACCGTAGATGCTAGGAAGTAAGTTTCGGGGACGAAACTATTTTTAAGGAGGGTAGACTGTAACCCCTCGCCTATTCCTATAAGACTAAGGTTCGAAAAATATATCTTTAGGCTATGAAATTCATAAGATGATCTCCCGATGCTTCAAAGGAATTTTTTATAAGGGAGTATAGTTGTTATTAAGCTGCGATCATACGTACCGGTCGCGAACCGTAAAATTTTTAAGGAACGAATTTTCAGCTCGGATTTCCTAGGAAATGGATGATTATGCATATTATGACTAAGTATGAACTTCCTGCTTAGTTAAGTTGGAATTAGACGGACTACAAGGGTGAAAATTTATTTTGACCGTAACATCGCAAAATTTCGCGGTGTACCGAACCTAGCCCAATTTTGAGTTTCAGTCTGAGATAAATTTTTAGTTTCGGAATTATTCCTATTTAAATTATTTCCTACCGAAATTATATCTGTTTTGACCCTTACCAGTCCAATTGAAGATATTTTTCTTGAGTTATCATAAAATTTTGACACTTGTCACCATTTCTAGCCACATGTTATTATTTAATTAATTCTTGAAGATGATCCAAATAATGTGGCTTATCCTACAAGCTCCCTCATATAATATATAAGCTTTGTCTTTAATTTTTTTTCCATTTCCCTTCAAATTGCCGAAATCAAAGAGAGAGAGAGAAAGTGTGATCATCTTCATCTTCTTCACCATTTTTTCCTCCATTAAAGCTTGCTTCCATAGCCAAGTTTCTTCACAAGTGTCAAACTATTCGGTAAAACTTCGATTTTATTCGGTGGAAAGCTTTGTTTTTCCTCCTAGAGCATGAATCTAAGCTTAAGTTCTTAATATTTGTTGTTATGGTGTTGATTTTGATCTTAGGGTTTTGAGTAAATTGGGGGAAAAGATCCAAAATTCTTGGAATGCCTGCTCGCATTCTTTATTCCAACTATACTTGGTAGTCTTTTTGAGAAGATTTGTCAACGGCTTTGCTATCTTCGAGAAGTCCTAGACAAATCTTCGGTAATAACCCGCCAAACCTAAGAAACTTCGGATTTCAGTGACCGATTTGGGTGCTTCCCATTTAGTTACCGCCCGTATTTTAGTCGGGTCCACTGCTATTCCTTCCTTGGTGATTATGTGACCAAGAAATGCTACTTCATCCTTCCAAAATTCGCATTTTGACAATTTTGCGAAAAGTTTCTTTTCTCTCAGCATCTGTAACACCGTTCTGAGATGTTCTTCGTGCTCCTCCGGTGTCTTTGAGTAAACTAGAATGTCGTCTATAAAGACAACGATGAACTTATCCAGATACGGAAGAAAAATCCTGTTCATCAGGTCCATAAAAGTTCCTGGTGCATTAGTCACTCCGAACGGCATGACTGTGAATTCGTAGTGCCCATATCTAGTCCGGAACGCCGTTTTGGAAATGTCCTGCTTCGTGACTCGTACTTGGTGATACCCTGAACGTAAATATTTCTTTGAAAATACGCCAGCTCCCCTTAATTGATCAAACAGATCGTCGATCCTGGGCAATGGGTACTTGTTCTTTACTGTGACTCGATTGAGTTCTCTATAATCGATGCACAGTCTAAGGCTTCCATCTTTCTTTTTCACAAACAATACTGGTGCGCCCCAAGGTGATACACTTGGTCTGATGAATCCCTTCTCCAATAGTTCCGCCAATTGTGCCTTCAACTCCTCCATCTCTTTGGGTGCCATTCGATAAGGCGCTCTCGAGATAGGTGAGGTTCCTAGTACGAGATTGATAGTAAATTCCACTTCCCTCTTCGGCGGTATTTCCGTGAGGTCATCTAGAAACACGTTAGGAAATTCACACACAACTGGGATTCGGTTAATTTCAAGTTCTCCTATCTCAGCATCTTGCACCAAACAGAGATATACCTCACATCCCTTGCGAGCATACTTCCTCAATTCCTGCATTGTCATTAACTTTGGTTCGGGTTGCTTTTCAATTCTTTGGTATGATATTCTCTTCCCCTTTGGTCCTCGTAGGACAATCTTTTGCTCATTACACATGAAGAATGCAGTATTGTGCAGGGGTTGATTCGTCAAAAGATATTTATGTTAAAACGGAAAGTCAGTGACTCCCCGAGTGTCGGTCTCGAAGGAGGGACGTGGAGGTGTGTCAAAGGTTCGGGAGTTTACTTGATTGAGTCATGCATGGGATTCGAGTGTGGTGAATGGTGGATTGTGAGTGAAAGGAGTTCATTAGGTTTGATTTGTGTGCAAGAAAGTAGTAAAGTAAAAGAGTTTGTAAATAAGTAAAAGGGGTAGGGATTGGATAGTGTTCATGTATGTTGCATCTTGGTGTGACTAAGGTAATGGATAGATAATGCTAGGATGTTGGCTATTCAAGAGTGTGTTGTCTTAGTCCTTTTCCACCTTTGTGTACTAAGGCTTCTTTGACTAAGGAGTGCCTTCAAGCATCCAAAGCTCTAAGATGAATTTTTTCAAACACTTAAGCTACACACTATCCTACTATTCTTAAGAAGTCCATAGGAACTGTGATTGTATCAAGCTTCAAATCCTAACTCTAATCAAAGACATGAAAGAGTCAAGAGCTCAATCTCTCATCTAGATTGGCCAAATCCAAACAAGATCTCATCAAAACAACAATCAATAGACAAGAATAGATAATCCAACAATTTAAGCATTTAGATCCAAAATAGAGATAAGATCATCACACTAGCATCATACAATCACACAATCCAAATCCCATTAAACTAGCCACTCATGATATGAAATTCAAGACAAAAGCTAATTTAATCCAAGAACAAGATAACAAAATATAATAGAAATGAAATAGAGATCACCTAGAGTGAAGTAATCCTTCAATCCAAGCTTGTTGTCTTCTACAATGGAGTTTTATCTAAACTAAGAAATGAAAAACTAAGAAAATGGAGAAAGTTCTCCAAAGGAAAAACTAAGGAAAGGAAAACTAAATTTCTGGGAACCTCCTCTGAAAATCTATCAAAGGGGTTTAAATAGTCTCCGAAAAAGCAACCCTAGTCAATTTTCACGCAATGCAGTCTCCACGCCTGCTCACACGCGTGTGAGTGTGCGTGGGAGGCTACTGGATTATTTCCACGCATGCTCACACGCGTGTGGCCATCCTGTTGGGTCCTCCGGGGCTCCGATCTTGCCTGGTTCGCTCTTTAAGCTCAACTTTTGCTCCTATTTGCTTCCCGGGGCTCCTGTTTCACCTCCTTTAGGCTAAAAGTAGCTTTCGTGTGTTGGTTAGTGATTTTCAAGCATTTATGAGCACAATTTATCATGTAAGGATGCTATAGACGTGACAAAACACCCTAATATGAGCTTGATTTAAGGGTATCTCGGAGGCTTACACTAGTACAAAAAAGCACATACGCTACACCTGTAAAAGTGTTTTCGCTACACCTGTACAAGTATAGCGTATGGAGGTGACTCTAAAAGTCCTTAACTTTCCGCTACACCTGTAGAGGTGTAGCGTAAAGTATTTTTTTAATTAAAAAAATTACTTTATGTTACACCCGCTCTGAAGCAGGTGTAGCGTAAAGTAATTAAAAAAAATGACTTTCCGCTACACCCGCTCGAGCGGGTGTAGCGGAAAGTCATACGTTTTTTTTAAAAGAATAATATATATATATATATATATATACTCTCTAATATACGAAGAAAACTAAAATACGCAAACTATATCAAAATACACTACAATACAAAAAAAAATACATATAGCTATATAAATTATTGATTCTCACATTTTCTGTTCCTTGACAAAAGCAAAGTCAATCTACAAATGACACATCTAACACAAAAGCAAGAATTTTGAAAAGACTATCTTAACATAAAGAGTAAATTATGGGTTTATTGTGCTCACGAATCATTAGCTTCATCCGGAGCATTTTGTGATTTGTATTATCCCAATGGAAGGCAAAAGCAGAGCACTATACCGAGGATCTCTTCGAACCATCTGCACAACCTCTTGATCACTCTCCATTCCCATGGCCTTCATAACAACCATTATTGGAACCTACATACAAAAATCAAATTCACCTGTAAAGCTAACAATATCGGTAATAACATGAAATTACAAGACTAGGTTATTAGCAGTAGATATATATTGTCAACGCACTAGTACAAAATAACACATACACTACACCTATAAATGCCTTTCCGCTATATATATATATATATATATATATATATATATTGATACCAAGTAAAGAGGGGGGGATGCTCCCGCAGGAGTGGAGTATGCCTTTAGTAAAGGTTTATAAAAAGAAAGTTTTAGTCTGTCTCTGGTCCACTGGAATAATTATTGTTATTCTAGTTTCCTTCAGTAAAGTTATCCCAATCATCAGTTTCATGATGATTATTATAAGTGGGGAAGTTTAAAATTTGGAGGTTATTACCAAGATGATAAGTGGCGTTCACCTCAAAAGGTCTAAGAAAACCTCTGAAGTTGGATATGTGATTTGAAGTAATAACAAAGTGAGATAACTCTTTGAGTTTAAGTTCTAGTTCGTGTTTTTCAAAAAGTTGACCAACAGATTCTTTAATTGAATCTAGAAATAAAGTTTCTTGAAAAGTTTGAAATTCTAACTTTGAAAGTATTGTATTTGAAATTTCAGTAGGAAAGATTTTGTCTAATCCTTCTTTGATTAAGTTATGGTTTGGTACAGTAATATCGTAGTCGAAATATGTTTCTGAGTTTGGGTCTCGGTAAAAAGTATGGATTCCATCAGTTTCCTGATGTATTCTTTCGGTTAAAAAGTTTTTAGTACTTCCAAAGTATTGTTGAATAAGTTTTTTATCCATGGTGATAGATAAGTTTTTCAAGAAGTTTAAGTTTTATGAAAACCTTCTGGTTTAAAGATTCTTCTTTTCTCTTGCATCACAGGCTGTTATACTAAGAATTTTATTACTTATCTAGATCTTTTTAGTTTATGTTTGTTCTTACTTTTATTGCTTTATTATCAGATTTGTTCTTTTTATTTTCACCTTATCATCCCTAACCTACTAACCAAAGGATCCCATGACCCTCCGTCTACAACCTTAACAACATCTAAGTATTCAAACTCAGGTTTCTCTTTTCCCCACTTGGGTACTTTCTCTACCTGACATACAAACTTAGACTACACAGGTTGCTTCGGCTCAAGCAGGATTTACGTCTTTTAAATATGAACAATAAGAACAATAAAGCATAATAATAAGAACAAACACAAAGTAAAGAGATCTGGTTTAAGTAATATTACCTCTTAGTAGCAATCTGTTTTGCAGAGAAAAGAAGAAAGTTTTTAGAAGTGAAGTGTTTTCTGAAAAGGGTTTTTCATTGATAACTTTCTTGTGTTCTTCTTGTGTGTCTTTACAAATGTACAAGCTTCTTCTTATATAGAGGGAAGAAGAAGAACCTAGAACTAACTTTACAACTGTCTACAACTATTTACATTATTGACATCTCGAAGATAAGATGTAATCTTATCTCATATCTTCGGTTGAAGTAACAGAAAGATAAGGAATCTTATCTCCTTACCCTATAGTCAAAAAGTGTACAGCTAAAGTGGTACATTTAAAGTAAAGTTGAAAGGGACAGGCCCCCTTATCTTGGCCAAAGTAAAATAATGCTGTCTTCTCAAGATATATTCATATCTTCTGATTCAGAAGAAGACAAAGTTCTCGGCAGTACTCTCTTGGATCGTGACTCAAATCTTCTCCTGTAAGAGTTGACAAGTCTTAAGTTGGAGTGAGCAACATCAAAGGGAAAGAAGTGTCTTGCTGCAATGTTTGGATCACAATAAATTTTCCCTTGAGAGTCTTCCCTAAGTATGTTTTTGTTTGCGAATTTAGACCTGGTCCGATTGAAGTTTTCTGCAAGTATTTTGGCCCTAGCTTGGTCAAGTTGTTTTTCCAAAGTTTCTTCAAGCTTCAAAGCTTTAGGTTGTTGGTGTTCTACCTCAAAGCTTTTGTACTCATCATCAATTTTTTGGAAGTTAACTTCAACTAGATGATAAGAAGGTTTAGTTTCTTTGAAGTCAGGATAAAGGGAAGTGAAATCCAGTCTAAATTTTTTGGGGAATTCAGGAATGATTGTTTCAAAAGTTTCTGCCAAAGTTTCTGGGAGAATTCCAGAGAATTCATGAAGTGGTGAAACATTGGCTGAACTAATCAACCCATGCTTTAAAAGTGTAACAAAGCTAACTGGATAATCCTGAAATCTAAAAGCTTTAAACTCAGGAATAAGAAGTCTTGCCTTTCTGATAGCAAATTCTAATTTGCACAGACATTCAAAGTCTTCAAATTGTTGGTTTTCAGGGCAGTCTGAGAAAAGTAAAGAACAGGTTTTATAGGGATTATAATTGAAATCCCAGGAGACTGAGATTCCGGGAGTAGAAATGTTTGAATTAGCCAATTGGGCTAAACATTCCTGAAGTAAAGCAAAGGTTCTTAAAGAACATTCTCCAGGACAAACTAGAGTCTTGGTCAGTGAAGGTGAAGTAATGGATTTGAGAGAAGTAGCTGGAGTTGGGATCTTTCCAAGTGAAGGAATCTCCTTTTCCTTAAGTTTCGAGGAAGTTTTCATTACTTCAGAAAAAGTATTCTCAAGTTTCTTTTTGGGAGTTTGAGGTTCAGAAAAAGTATTCTCAAGTTTCTTTTTGGGAGTTTGAGGTTCAAACCTCTGATTCTCAAGTTTCTTTTTGGGAGTTTGAGGTTCAAACCTCTGAAGTTTCATTGAGCTGGAAGCTCCAGTTTCTTCAAACCTCTGAAGTTTCATTGAGCTGGAAGCTCCAGTTTCCAAGTTTTTCAGAAGTTCCATTGAGCTGGAAGCTCCAGTTTCCAAGTTTTTCAGAAGTTCTTGATCAGAGAACTGATCCAAGTGTTTTAGGTATTCTTTATACCTAAGTATCTGTTCAGAAACAACAAAGTCGTTTCCAAACTTTTGAGTTAGCATAGAAGTGGCCTCCTCAATACTGTAATATCCTTTATACAAAGGATTTCCAGATTTTGGATCTTTCTTAAGTTCCTCAAGTTCAGTGATCATTTCCTCCCAAGTCAAGTATAAACCAGCATTCTTGCCAGTATAAAGTGCATAACAAGTAAATGGTTTCTTGGTCTTATGCCTTCCAGAAACCAAAAGTTGGATTAAGTAGTTTACGCAAGTAGCCTTCCTTCCAGAAGACTGGGCTATAGTTGACAAGCTCCAAATATTGTCAACTAAGCATTGTTCTTCTTCAGTAAGTTTCTCACGAAGTGGAGTTTTGAACTGATTCCTTTCAGGAATAACAGCAAGTTCATATCTGTCCACCTTGAAAGTTTTCTCCATAGTGAAGTCTAGGAAAGTTCTGCAAAACTCAGATTAATTGTTAAAATAATTTATGGAGGATCATAAAGTTTGTAATCCAAAATGTTTCTGGAAAGGATATCAGCAAGTCGATTATCTTTTCCTTTAGTATGTTCCCATTTAATATGGAAACCTCTAGTTAGCACAAATTCCCTGAATTTGAGCCATCTGTTTGCAGTAAGTTTCCTTTCGTTTTTAGTGTCTGCAAATTTTACTATGGACTCGCAATCTGTTCTTATAGTAAAAAATTTTCTTGAAAGTATAAAAAGTGCAAATTTTTCTAGGACATAAATAATAGCAAGTAATTCATAATCCATAGAAGTTAAGTATCCTTTTTCCTTAAATACACCAGAAGTGTATCTGCAGAGTTTTTCAGTAGATTTAGGAGAGTATTCAGTTGGTTTCTTAATAAGTATTCCTCCCCATCCATCTTTACTTCCATCAGTTTGTACTATTAAGTAATCTGAATCTAATGGCAATGCCATAGGTTCAAGTTGTTGGATTTTTTCTTTTATTTGTTGAACAATTTTAATATCTTGGTCATTAAAGTTTCTATATCCTTTAGTTTGTGATTTATTGTAAAGTGGTGTAGTGAGTTTTGCAAGATCTTTAAAATAAGGTCTAGTGTAGTTTACTAATCCTAGAAAGGATTGTAATTGTTTTAAGTTTTCAAGTTTATCTGGGAATTCAAGTATCTTCCTAGAAATATGTGGTTGAAGTTTAATAGTGCCTTCTCCTATCTCAGCTCCTAAAAAAGAAATATGGTTTTTGCAAAGTTCCATTTTCTTTTTAGAAACAATAAGTCCATATTTTTCAAAAATAGTAAATATAGTGTAAAGATGAGCTCTATGCTCTTCTTTAGTTTTTGAAAAAACAAGTATATCGTCTATATAGATACAAGTAAAGTCATAGAAATCCTTAAAAAATTCATCCATCATTCTTTGAAATTTTTGAGGAGCGTTTTTAAGTCCAAATGGCATTACTTTCCTTTCAAAAAGTCCCAATGGACATGAAAAGGCTGTCCATTCTATGCTCTCTGGATGCATTCTAACTTGCCAAAATCCAGATTTTAAGTCGAATTTTGAAAACCAGTTTCTATTTTGTATTTTGTTAATTAAAGTATCTTTGTCAGGGATACAATACCCGTCTTCATAAGTATTATCATTAAGTCTTCTGTAGTCGAATACCATTCTGGATTGACCACGTTTCTTTTCTGCTTCTTTCTGGACTATAAAAGCAGGAGTTCTGTGTCTAGAAGTTGATCTTGTTATAATACCCAGTTTTAAAAGTTGGTCGATGTGCATTTTAAACTCATCTTGTTCCCAAGGTCCATATTTAAAGTTTTGGGATTTAATAGTTATATCTGGGTTAATAATTTCAAGTTTACATTCAGTTTTATTCTTTTCCCAGAATTTTACAGGATTTTCTCCTATAATTTCTATTTGTTCAAGTCTT
>NC_044919.1:20146102-20147291 GCF_003576645.1 Ipomoea triloba | reverse complement strand
TCATAAATAGTTACAGCTCTTCTGGGAGGATGTCCCAAATTATAGCTCATTTGTTCAGGATTAGTCCTGGGATATGAAGTAGTAGGATGTGATGAAGCAGTTGCTTCATTTTGTCTAGAGTTTATTGTTTCAATATCTGCAAAGTTTCTAACAGACATTGGTTCAGTTTCTGATTTTGTTTCTTCAACAAAATCTTTTTTGAATTGTTCAATATCCATAAGATATTGGTGAAGTATTTCTTTTTTTGCTGAATTTTGGTTTAGTTTTTCAATTATGTTTGTATCCACTTTATTTTCCAGTTCTTCATTAAGTAAGTTCATTAAGTGTTCACTGTGTCTAATTTTTTGTTGAATTTGTTCTTCTGTTAAATCCATTAGTTTTCTTCTTCTAGATCCTTTTGATCAGAAGCTTCATAGTTTCCAAATCTTAGACATAGAGGTCCATTTTTTCCCTCTGAGTAAGATGTTATTTCAGTGGGTTTTAAAGTTTCAGGTTTAGTTACAAAAGTTTCAATCTTCCATTCTTCTCCAGCTAAAAGAGAAGATGAGATTTGTTTTGGTCCAAAGAATTTTATCCCTTTGGATTCAATAGTTTTGACAATACTGTCGATTTTAATTTTGTATCTAGGACAGACTTGGGTAGATAATTTTCCAATGAAAATTATATCTACTGACAAGTTTGCTCCTTGGAAGTTTCCGAATCCTTTAGTTTGGATTTGGAAAAGGAATTTGTGNTTCTGTTAAATCCATTAGTTTTCTTCTTCTAGATCCTTTTGATCAGAAGCTTCATAGTTTCCAAATCTTAGACATAGAGGTCCATTTTTTCCCTCTAAGTAAGATGTTATTTCAGTGGGTTTTAAAGTTTCAGGTTTAGTTACAAAAGTTTCAATCTTCCATTCTTCTCCAGCTAAAAGAGAAGATGAGATTGGTTTTGGTCCAAAGAATTTTATCCCTTTGGATTCAATAGTTTTGACAATACTGTCGATTTTAATTTTGTATCTAGGACAGACTTGGGTAGATAATTTTCCAATGAAAATTATGTCTACTGACAAGTTTGCTCCTTGAAAGTTTCCAAATCCTTTAGTTTGAATTTGAAAAAGGAATTTGTGAATGTCTTTTAAAGCAATAGTGTAATCAGGAAGTAAATAATGTACTCCTACATTATTATTCATGTCTACCTCAATTGCTCC
>NC_044919.1:20142747-20143025 GCF_003576645.1 Ipomoea triloba | reverse complement strand
GGAGAAAGACTTTTTTCAAAATTACCTGGACCTTTAGGAAAAGAAATCCATGATTCTTGGAACTTGATGCCTAAAGAAGAACTCTTTGATAACATGGGAACTAGAATTCAACATGTTATTAGTGAACTTAAAACTAGATGTACTTATATACAAATCCAAAGAGACTTGAAACAAAAGAATGTAGGTTTTTGTAAAAATATCTACACTCCACAACAATATGGGAGACACCCTGATGATCCAACTCCCAGAAGACAACCTGCAAAACCTAAAAGAAACTA
>NC_044919.1:20141896-20142539 GCF_003576645.1 Ipomoea triloba | reverse complement strand
GAAGGATTTGAAACCAAAGAGGTTGAAATTCCTGAAGAAGAAGACTCACTTAATATCCTTATGGATAGACTAAATAATTGGAACTATGGAATGTAAACATTCCTGGAAACATAGGTCAGGTAGTGACAACATTTGTTGTCATATATGTAAATGGTATCCAGCCTTCGACAGAAGATGGAAATGCCAAACTTGTCTTAAACAAATTTGTAATAATTGTATTACAAAAAACTTCAATATACCTATTCCAGAAAATAATACTACACTTAATAATACTCAATGGGAAAACCAAAAAATAAAAACTTTGGAAAACCAAGTAACTACTTTAGAAAACAAAATGATTAAAATTGAAGAAAAACTTGAANCAGGTAGTGACAACATTTGTTGTCATATATGTAAATGGTATCAAGCCTTCGACAGAAGATGGAAATGCCAAACTTGTCTTAAACAAATTTGTAATAATTGTATTACAAAAAACTTCAATATACCTATTCCAGAAAATAATACTACACTTAATAATACTCAATGGGAAAACCAAAAAATAAAAACTTTGGAAAACCAAGTAACTACTTTAGAAAACAAAATGATTAAAATTGAAGAAAAACTTGAAAAAATACTTGAACTCTTAGAAAAAAGAAAACAAGTA
>NC_044919.1:20117610-20141740 GCF_003576645.1 Ipomoea triloba | reverse complement strand
AGCCTTCGACAGAAGATGGAAATGCCAAACTTGTCTTAAACAAATTTGTAATAATTGTATTACAAAAAACTTCAATATACCTATTCCAGAAAATAATACTACACTTAATAATACTCAATGGGAAAACCAAAAAATAAAAACTTTGGAAAACCAAGTAACTACTTTAGAAAACAAAATGATTAAAATTGAAGAAAAACTTGAAAAAATACTTGAACTCTTAGAAAAAAGAAAACAAGTAATAACTGAAACTGATCTCAAAATAACTGAGATAACTACCGAAGAACAAAACATAATTAATACTCAAACTGAAAAACCTTGTAGCACCAATATACCTTTGGTATGTAATAATACAAGGATAACCCAAGTAATTATTCCATCCAAACTTTCAATACATGGAATAGATTTACTTGTACCAATACTTGTTGATACTGGAGCTACTTCTTCAACGATTGATTCTGGAATATTACCAGAAACAATTAAACAAAAAACTGTTAAAGTTACTCCTGTCAAATCTACTCAATTTGATGGTACTCAAGTATCCATAGATACTCAACTTAAAAATATACAAGCCAAATTTCAAACCAACTGCAATACTTGGTCAGAATCTTTTTATTGGCCAAAACTTTGGGTAAGAACACTTAAAAACCATAATGTTCCTGTAATCATGGGACTAGATTTTATACTTCATAATAATGGCCAAATGACCATTAACAAAGACTACTTAACTATTAGTAGGAATTGCTTCCAAATTCCTATTATTTCAAATTTCCCTGCTAAAATTTTTGAAACTAAAATATTAGACTCTTGTAAATGCAGTAACAATAAGGATTGTAACTGTATATACACTGAAGAATTACTAGATTTTCCAAAACATCTAGATAATCTTAAAGGAATTGAATTAAACTTACATTTAGTAGAAACTACTAACTTCAAAAAAGAACTAAGAGAAAATGACTTAGAAAACTTGGTTAAAAGACTTGAACAAATAGAAATTATAGGAGAAAATCCTGTAAAATTCTGGGAAAAGAATAAAACTGAATGTAAACTTGAAATTATTAACCCAGATATAACTATTAAATCCCAAAACTTTAAATATGGACCTTGGGAACAAGATGAGTTTAAAATGCACATCGACCAACTTTTAAAACTGGGTATTATAACAAGATCAACTTCTAGACACAGAACTCCTGCTTTTATAGTCCAGAAAGAAGCAGAAAAGAAACGTGGTCAATCCAGAATGGTATTCGACTATATATATATATATATATATATATATATATGTATATATATTCTACATAATGAAGGCAAAACAATACATTTAAAAGGACTATCATTGAGGATTAACAAATATTTGGGGGCAAATGCAATATAAATCCTAAAGTACCTGTCATATATAATCACTGTATCAGCAGTAGCAAGGTTAATTCCTAAAACCCCCAGCCCTAGTTGACAGCAAGAAAACAGAATCTGGAAGAATTCTTAGCATTAAATCTATCAATTCGAATTTGTCTTTCAACTCCACCAACTTTTCCATCGATGCGTTCATATTGCCACTTCTGATCAGAGAAATAGACCATCACGTAAAATTAGCTCCTTTTTAGGAGGTAGTTCCTTCATGACATCTTGGTTGGCAGGAGAAATTGCAAGAATAATAGAATTAGGCTGCAATGTCAGAGATGAAAAGAAATTGAATATCCTACTAACATGTAGTAGTGTTTGTGTTTCCAAACAAATCAGAAGAAACCAAATAATAATAATAATAATTTCAGGAAAATATTTAAACAACATAAATATACCTTCTCGATGTAAGAGCGAACCATGTTTTCAATGTCATGAACAATGCTTTTTGGTTGACCCTCTATAATAGTTCAATGAAAAAAGAAAGGCCAAATATTTAGAAAAAAGAAATACAACTGTCCAAATGGCTAATTCTCTTTTAGCTTCAAAATTCAACAAACTAATCAGCATTATTGTTTCATGGAACTTAAAGGTATCTATGCACCAGATCAGATTCTCAGGGGCATTTTTAGTTGGCAATACATGATGTCTGTCCACAAATGAGTATAATTCTATTCTAACAAAAAATGGGTAGATTGCTAAACCTCACCTTAATTTCAGTTTATTAGAACAAGTACCACAACAATGTAGCACCAAGAAGCAAAAACAAGGTTTCCACAAAAAAAATTCTAGAGAAGATTTATATGAAATTTGTCCTGAAAGTTCTACAATTATAATTGCAAACTACAGGTAAAAGAAGAAGCATTATGCGCTCACAGAAATTAGCAGTAAACTGAGAGATGCTTATAGAGCAAAGAACTCATACTTGACTGCTAGTTCAGAAAAATGTGTCCCTGGCTGCCTCTGCCTCAGAGTGTGCAGATCTCCTCCTGGGCAGAATTCCATAACTAAACATGAAAACTTATCAGTCTCAAAGTGGGTATAGAGAGTTGGAAGAAAAGGATGGTCCAAAGATTGTAATATTTCCCGTTCTGTCTGCGCACGAATAAGTATTTTACGTCCAGCCAGAGATTCTTTATCCATAGAGTTTTCAAGCACATTTACTGCAGTCTAACTCTTCAATAGACCGCTCTAATAGTTTTACCTCTTCTTCTTTCTCTTCAGCATAGAGTTTTCTGATTTCTGCTAACTACACCAACCAAATCACATGTTAGCTAATTAAACTTGTAACAAAAGTTGATAATAGAAAGTTAAAGCATAACTAAACTACAATACCACATATTACCTCTTTAGCTTCTAAAGCAACTGCTTCATTTTCCTCAGCAAGCACTTGTGCCATCTCAAGCTTCGATAGAGCCATTCATGAATTATAAAATTTCTGGTGTAGGGTACAAAGATAATTAAAGGCAAACTTTTGAGCTTTTCATTACTTGTTGAGATGAATTCAAATGATTACTTTGAAATGAACTTATCTAAACCAGAAAGCATTAAAAGGTAGTAATGAGGCATCCTTGAGTTTTTTTTCACTATTTCATGCAATAAAGCATAACAACAGATACTAGCTATCAGTCTTTCCTCAAACCATGTTTTGAACTCTTCAACCTGTAAGATCAGAAGTGTTTTAGCTAGAGAAAAATTAGTAAATTAGTGATAATAAATTAGTGATAAAAACAGATACTAGAATTTCTTTCTAGCCGAGAATTTCTATGACACCAATTCCAAATTAACCTGAGATATCATCAGATGAAGTGATTCTGCGCACCATCTGATCTCTCAAACACAACCCCTCATTTGCAAATGGTGATTGATAACTGAAATTCACCAACTCAATTGATGGTTTTGTAAAAAATTCTTTTGCTAATTGAGTAGTAGAAAATTAGATGTAATGAGGAATGAATAGACATGTTATAGAAACAGGGAAATAACACAAAATCACATATATCACATATATTCATTAATATCACAAATTCATAAAATTCAAAAATTAAAACTTTAGCCATTATCAGTATATTCATAAATTCATAATACAATTAACACAAAACTAGAACTACACATCATTTTAATTTAAACTTTAATTTTCAAGGAAACATTAGCAAATTTTCTGTAAATAAATTATAGTTAACTTTAATTTAAACTTTAATTTTCTGTAACTTTAATTACCAGTAAGGGAGAGTCGAAGGTGAGAACCTGAGAGAGGTGAGACCATGAGAGCTGAGAAGTTGGAGAGCCGGAGTCGAAGTCACAGTCCACGAAAAAGGCGAAGTGGCGGAGCGGGAGCCGGAGTTTGAGGTGAGGAGTGAGAGGCGTAGTGAGAATGTTTGAAACCCTAACATATAGAGCGAAAAGAGGGTGAAGTCGTCCAGATCTGAGCCGTCCAGTTTGAAACAAATAACAAAAAAAATAAAGGGAGACTTACCAGTGGTGGTGAAGGCTAGCAATGGCGATGGCGGAGGTTGGCGATGGCGGAAACTAGCAGTGGCGGTGGCGGAGGCTAGCGGTGGCAGTGGCTAGCAGGGTCGGCGACAAGTCAAGACGGAATAGCGGCGCCGGCGGTGGCGTCTACTGCAGGTCTTGGCGTCGACATCGGAGGAGAAGGCGGCGTCGACGGAGTAGATGGAGCAGAGGAAGAAGATTTCATATCTGAAGAAATGGAGGAGGCAGCGTCTGTGAGGGATTGAAATGGCTAAATCGCTACATCTCATATCTGGACGAAGAAAATTAATTTGCTACATCTATAAGGGAAAGAGATTGACTTTCCGCGGCACCGGTGCGGGTGCCGCGGAAAGTATATTATTATTTTAATATTTACTTTTCGCGGCACCGACCTAGTCCGGGTGCCGCGAAAAGTTAATTATTATTTTAATAATTTACTTTTCGCAGCACCGGATCTTGATGGGTGCCACGAAAAGTAGGGTCTTATTTTAGTTTAGGGAATACACTACACCTTTTTTAAAAGGTGTTGCTAAAAGTTGTAGTTATATGGTCAATTTTGTAGTAGTGTTATCAACACACTATCTGAGCTTTATGCCTATCCAACCAATTCATCCCGAGTACCACATCAATGCCCTCTAGATCAAAACGAATGAGGTCTCCGGGATAGTTAAATCCAGCTATTTCTATTGAAACATTGTCATAACCATCCTTACAGGCTACTACTATTCCCGAGGCAACTTTTACGTTTAAATCTAATGTAATAGTAGGTCTTAACTTCAATCTATCAGCAAACGTAGATGATATAAATGAATTTGTAGCCCCCGTATCAAATAATACTAAACCAGACACTGAGTTTATGAGAAATGTACCGGTTACGACATCGCTAGCCTGAGCTTGAGTGCTATTGACGACGTAAATCCTGCCTTGGTTCTCCGTGCTGCTTTCTCCCATAGGTGACTTTCCTTTGTGGTTGGGACCGGAAGCGACGTTTGCTGGCCTCCCTCGATTTACTGGTTGACAGTTAACTCCCTTATTTCCTGCTTTTGCGGGTTTCTGGCCGGTGCTCCCATTAAATCCTCCTCTTGGACTTGTATTTTGTGAGTGGTTCCGGAAATTTTTTTACCTTGGTTCGGCACTCATAGTACTTGTGTCCTGTGAGACCACACTTGTAGCACTTAATCTTCATTCCTTGACAATTTACTCCGGGATGATCCTTTCCACATTTCCAGCAAATAGAATGTTTCCCCTGATTTGTTCCTCCCCTCTTCTCTCCTTGCTTTGGGTTAGATTCACCCTGGTTAGATTTCTTATTTTCCAACCTGAATTTTCTTTGGTTATCATTAGCTTTCCTTTTGTTTCTGCCGTAGACTTCTTGTTGATCTAAGTATACCTGATAATGATCTGATGCCCTATCGTACGCCTCCTTAAGAGTAGAGCACAGGAATGGTGCAATCGCCCTTCTCACCTCCCAGTCCAATCCACGAACAAACCTCCATGCCTTACTCGCCTCGTCGGGCACGATCTCTTGAGCAAACCTCATCAGTTCCACGTACTTGTCATGGTAGTCTTGGACGGTTGCTCCTTTTTGCTTCAGTCGTAGGAATTCCTCGCACTTGATTCCTTTGATTCGCTCAGTGTAGAATTGTCCTCTTAGTTCCACTTTGAATTCCTCCCAGCTAAAGCCTGGGTCTTGTCGGAGGTCGGGTCCAACTGTTGCCCACCAGTTGTCTGCGGCTTTTGTCAGGTAATAAACTGCGGAGGGTACTCGCTGATCTGCAGGACAATTTACTGCGTTAAGCAACTTATCAAACGTTCAGATCCACTCTTCCAATATTACTGAATCTTTTTCTCCCGCATAATACGGCGGTTGTCTACTTGCTACGGCTTTAGCAAAATCAACCCGGGGTTGTCCTTGATTTTGGTTCTGGGCTTGCTGAGCCATCATGAACTCAGCCATTTGCTGAGATGTCGTTGTTATTACTAACAGGTACACCTCGTCTAGGTGGCATGTTCACTAGACGACAGTTTCGAATTAGCGCCCGAAGTATAAAAGTTCTTAAGAAATTAACTAACTAAACAGTTAGTATAGCAGCTACTCAAATTCTATTAAGCAATTTCCAATATTCACTTCGTTATACCCACCAAGCAGGTGTCTCAATTATAGCATAACAATTAGTAATGCATTATACTATCAAACTTACTCACAATAATCATAAGCAATGATTAACACATATAAGAAATCACAAGTACTGATCAAATCATTCAACAACCAGAATCAAGAAATTCTGTAAGGTAAAAATGAGGTACCCCCTTTTTTATGCTGCCTGGTCTTAGTTCCAGCTCTGTTCCAAAAGCTTGTACTTAAACTAAGCTGAATTAGCGACTTAGGTCAGTCTTAAGAAACTTAGGCTGACTCGAAACTTGGTTCATAAAGTCAACTTCTTAACATCCTAGGACTTTAACCTAGGGCTCTGATACCAACTTGTAATACCCCGGCTCGGCTTACCGTACATCCGGAGTAGTTACCGCAACACTTAGAGTGAATTCTATCATCCCTTGACAAACTCCACTCTAGGTGCACAGGCTAAAAGGGAACTCTGCTTTACAGCAACTACCACCCAACATATTCATATATATATATATATATATATATATATATATATATATATATATATATCTCAACTGACTAGGGTTAGCTAAGCTGCACATACATAGCTACATATATATACATAGATCTGCCCATTGGGCCAAAAATACAAGTTTCGGGTTGTTCACGACCCTACTGATCAGGTTTAGAAACCACTATGGTTACAAAAAGGAACATTTACACAAAAGAGCTACCCATGGCGTTTCTTAAGGGTACATCACCTATTCTATCTGACGGTACACTGGACCGGTGTACGTGCCCCACACCACATGCCATTCACCCTCGAACCAGGTAAGGTGGTCCAAAAAGCGACACGTGACATTCTCCATGGACCACTCGGCCCATGTCTCCGGAGGACTTGGGTCCCAGAGGTAGGGGTAGTGAACGATGAACTCTAGGGGATTACTTCCCTTTAACACTTCAATAGGATAAAAGCCGAAACGAGCTTGGACTTCTTCAGAATAATTAGCTAGACCATCAGGGACGGGAGAACTATCTGAAACAAGAGAGTTAACTGGAACAGGAGCAGCATAATCGGGTGCATAAGGGTCGGCACTCTCCATGAACTGTACATACATGTCATAATCCATCCCTCGACACACATACTCCGGCGAACCCTTGGAGTTCACCGGGCTACATGAACCCACACTAGATGACATTTGTTATTTTACACAACGAAGTGTAGTTAGCACGACGGCTAAGTAAGGAAATCCATGGGTCACTCAAAACTAAACAAAGGTTTTGCAATATAGACATTGGAAAGCTTTATAACTTTACCCATTGGTTGAGACCCTACCTGCAAACAAGTTATCAACTGTGGCTTGTACAAGTAGTGAATATGAATTGAAACAACATTATGAAATCTCATCCCTCTTCGACGAGGTCTCGTAATAATCCTTTACTCACTAAGGAATTCATTACTTGACACGTCATTAATCGTGTAAGATTAGAATTTTAGTCTTTCCAGACTAGTTTATTCAACCTTTCATCACAAGGAATTTCCACCAGATTTCATCTTAAGGAGAGAGTGTTCATCAGTACGCTTTGGTGCTCAAATATTCATTACATCTTTCTTTAGCTTAGTTACAGAGTAACTATATTCTCATATTCAAATTTCACTTAGTTTCTTCTTAGAAAGCGTGAGGCCTTTGGAGTTTCCTCCTTCTTCCTTTTGTTTTGACCACTTGGATCTTGACTCGGGTTCAGTGGTCATCCCCTGGTCTAACACGGATCCCCTGGACTTATAGGATCATTAGAATGATTCCTAGCTGGCCTAACTTGGTTCATTAAAACGACACCTACCCGAACTTTATTGGAGTAACTATACTTTAAGTGTGCACACCCCCATAGGATTACCTCATCCTATGAGTTATACAGTACTCGGCGAATAGACTTCACCCATAAGTATGAATGGATCGAACAACATAACAACAACTGGGAAATGGCACTTTCAGTCACACTTTATCCCGTAGGCTAATCAAGGTCCTCCTCAACTTAATAGAAACTAAGGTTTTTAAAGACATTTATTCTTTCTTTCTTTTCTTGAATCAATTAGCGTTTTTAGATATACATTATGCTCAAGTCCAATACTTGAAACCGGTTAACACTTTAACCAATGTCAAGAGTTTCCTTTCTTAAGACACTTTGATAGTACATTAATTACCATCCAACGTGGTAATTAAGTGTAACTATCATGAATTTTCCAGTATCACATTTCATACGTACGTAACATACAACATATATATATAACATAACACCTCACAACATTTATATATATACGTACAGCCATATATATATAATATAACCTCATCACAATATATATATATATATATATATATATGTGTGTGTGTGTGTGTGTGTGTGTGTGTGTGTGTGTGTGTATACGTACAAAACACTCATACCGTGAATATATGTACATACTTACAAAATATAACATTCATATAACCTATGTATGCGTACATTATCTACGAACATGTATACAACAAATTCCGAAGTCCATAGAGTACTTACATAGGTTTAATACGAAATCCTCAAGATTGACACATAAATTCCAACATAGAACTCCTAATTTCATGATAGGAACCCATCCACATGGAGGAAACAAGCAAGTCCAATAAAAATTCCATTTGACAGGGGAAGGTGTGATTCAAGGACGAATCATTTTCAAGAAAGGGAGGATGATGCAAACTAGCCCATACATGATCCATTCGAAGTCCAATAAAAATTCCATTTGACAGGGGAAAGTGTGATTCAAGGACGAATCATTTTCAAGAAAGGGAGGATGATGCAAACTAGCCCATACATGATCCATTCGAAGTCCAAGCATGCCAAATAAAGAGTCCAAGTGATGATGGTGGATACTTAGAACATTTTTCATGCATAAGAACTGATTTTGAAGAGCCCATAAATACCATCTAAGATGTCCAAATTCGTGGCTTTGCTTGGGAGGGTACAAAAGAGGTTGAAATAATTCACCAAAATCAGATTTTGAGGCACATGGACATGCTTTGGCATATTAGGAAGACTATTGGTCTTTCCTAGACAAGTTATGACATTTAATCTCCTTGATAGTGATGTATTTTTACTATTGGTGTCTTTTGATCTCCTTGATGTACTTTTACTATTGATGACATTTGGAGTCCCCTAGCATGTGTATAAATAGGGTGTGTATTTCCTTTGATGAATCAAGCATTTTTCAGAATTAATCAAAACTTCCTAAGTCTTCTTTACATTTGTGTAAGAATTCTTTCTTCTATTCGTGGTCCTATCGAATAGTGTTCTTGATTCGTGGCCCTATCGAATCAAACCCGCATTCTACCAACCTTAGATTTTAGGAATTGTGGTTCTATCAATTCATAGAATCAAGGGAACTACTAGAGAACCCACTCTAGTTGTTTGAAGATTGCGTTCTTGAGGAACTTGAGGCGTGCTAAGGGTTGTTTCTTGGTCCTTCGTGGAATCGGGGCTCAAGGGTGATCTTGTGTGCACCAAAGGTAACTCCTTATCTATTGAATTTGAGAACATCTTGGGCAATAATTCCTTGTTACGGATCCTCCGTACGAAGATTCGTATCAGAGCTCCACCACCGCATGCACCGAAGCTTCCAGCTACTGCCGTTGCCATTGCCGAGAGAGGGTGAAGGTCTGAGCTTGCTGCCGCCGGAGTCCTATGGCTGCTGCTTGACCGCCGTCAGCTCGTCGCGAGGAAGGGCTCACTGCCGGAGCCATCGCATTCCGATTGCCGTTGACAGGGAGGGCATCACTACCGCCTAGTTTGCCATGAAGGCCGACGGGAAGGTAAAGGAAGAAGGCAATGGTTTTGAAGATGGGAATAGTAACACTGGAGTCCATTGTTGAAGCTGTCAAGACCTCCATTGTTGTAGACAAAAGAGACGAGAGAGAGAGATGAGAGACAGAGGTGAGGAAGGGGAAGACCTTGGCTGCCGTTTACACTACATATGCATCGCATTTCCATTTCCTATATTGGGTAGGGTTACCAAAAATAGAATGGGCTATATTGAGATGGTTGAATCAATTTAGAATGTTGGGTCAAAACATAGTTACAATATAATTATATTGGATCTTAGGTTAGTTTATTGGATCCATAGCTCTATAATAAAAATAATATAGTATGGGCTTAGAATATTTAAGTTCTCAAATAATAATTGTAGAAATAGTTTGTCAATAGCCCATAGTAAAACAATTATATATATAATCATCATACTACCATAATTAATAATAAGGAAATAGTCCTTTATTTTAAATATTTTTATTTAAAATAGTGGTAGGAAAAAATTCGGGGTGTTACAAACAGTCTGTGATGGCAGTTGGGTTTTGGAAGGACTCGGACTTCCTTTGCTGCAACTATATCTTGAACAGACTGTGTGACGGTCTTTGCGATGTATATCGTAAAATTGGCACAGCGAAAGCGCTGTGGGAAGCCTTGGATCATAAGTATAAAAGCGAGGATGCCGGCGCAAAGAAATTTGTGGTTGGCCGATTCCTTGATTTTAAAATGGTTGATTCCAAGACCTTACTAAGTCAGGTTGAAGATTTGCAATTAATCTTTGACGAAATCCGTGACGAGGGCATGGTATTGAGTGAAGTCTTCCGAGTGCCATCCATAATCCACTTGTTGCCTCCATAGTGGAAGGACTTCAAGAACTACCTTAAGCACAAGAGAAAGGAAATGAACTTAGAGGACCTGATCCAGTGACTCAGAATTGAGGAGGGGAACAGGAGAAGTGATGGGAAGAATCCTGTCATTGGTGGCGCAAAGGCCAACGTGGTAGAACATGCTAAAAATTCTAAGAAGGCTAAGAAGGACAAGTAGAAGCTGGATCGAAAAGGTGGCGTTACCAAGGCCAAGTTCCATGGTACGTGCTACAATTGTGGCAAACCTGGCCACAAGTCTTTTGAGTACTGCAAGGCTCCAAGGAAGAAGAACAAGAGTTCTGAAGCCAACGTTGTTGGGGAAAGAAATAAGAAAGACGAGGCCGAGATCAGCCTTTCGGCCATGGTGACCAAGGTGAACCTCGTGGGTTCAAACCAGCGCAAGTGGTTCATCGACACTAGTGCAACAAGGCATTTGTGTTGTGAAGCGTACGTTTTAGTGTTGAGTGAATGTGGAATGGAAGGTATTAAAACGAAGAGTCAAGACTCCCCGAGTGTCGTGTCTCTCAAGGATGATAAATTGGAGTGAATTGGTGTTGGCATTTAGGAGGTTATGTAAGAGTTACAAGAACTAGCTAAGAACAAGAGAATAATAAGCATAGGTTTAAAGGGTACAAAACAAATTGAAAAGGGACAAGGGGGTGTGTGACTTAGTTAGTCCAAACGATTGATTATCCAAAGTAAATGCGGAAATGTGTTTCGCGAATGAACTCGGGAGTCACGGTATCAATACCAAGTGACATCACACTTGGACTCTCAATCCTCATTCGGTTGAGGCATTTAATCGAACACCTTGCCTACCATTCCTCTCGGACCTCATCCTTTCAGATAGAGGGCGGAGATGTAGATGAGTTGGACTCGTGAGAGGCTGCTATCGCGCACACACTCACTTTCCTAGAGTCTACTATCTATCCTGGACGGAAATAGAAGCAAATCACAAAGAACATCATCCACACAAGACTAAACCCACTTCATCATTTTTACATTCATATGACAAAATTCAAGCATCAATCATAAGATCAAACATGGGGCACACACACCCCTCAACTAATCTACTCAAGCATTTTCAAATCAAAGATCAAACAAAGAAAACTAACCAAAACAATAGATTAAAGTTGCAATCTTTTAAGACAAAGAGTTGGGTATTATACCTAAGGAACTATATTGAGCTACTCCATCTTCCTCTTCATCCTTCATCTTCAATCTCCAGGAAACTAATCTAATCTAATCTAATCTAAGGAAAGAAAATGGGGATTTCCCCCAAAGGGGAGAAACTAAAGGAAGATTAGGTCTAGTACGCAACCACGCGTGCCACCACGCGTGTGGGAAACGTGGACCTGAAATTTGCTTCTGTTGTCTTCTTCTAAGTTGTAGCTTTCAACAATGCAGTTCCATAGCAACTTGCCTCGCGTCATTCAAACATTCCTAGCTCCGGTTATGCCTGTTTTACTGAGGTGTCGCCGAAATGCCTTGCGAAATTTAAGATTTGTGCAAATTATATAGAAACACATGCAATTAGTCCCTAGACCTATATGCAATGAAATTGTCCTAATCTAACAAGTTTTTAGGCCTAATGGACATCTAATACAGCATATTTCACACCTAAATTACCCCTCAAACACGGCTACTTTTGGCACTTATCAAAGTTTCCACACTTTAATCTTGCTTGTCCTCAAGCAATTTACAATCAAACACTAATCATTTAAGTGCCAAAAATAGCTGTGTTACTCAATCAATTAACCGGTCTATCAACTCTAGGGTGTAGCCAACCGGAGTGGGTGAAATCCCCCACATTATCTACAAAGAATGGTAACCACATGCCATACACTCTAAAAATATACATACGAAGCAAAACCCCTAAGGTCTCATTTGGACAATGCAACACACACATCCTTCATACAACTAAGCATGCAATCCAAGTTAGATTCACCTTAGATTTTACAAAGGCCTTTAAGGCGAGCCCCCTAGTGGGAACGATGTGCACACCTCAACCAACACTTTTCAACCAAACGCCAAAGCCCAACGAGTAAAATAAGTGAGGGTATGGACATAGACCGCTCATCGCCATGGCTTGGGCGATCTCTCTTTCTTCTCAACCCCCTCGGATCTCATTCTCGGGCGACCCGAATTCACATGGATCTCCATACTTTTTTAAAGGTCAGTGCAATGGGTGCTCGAATCCAAGCGGGGTGGCTCACCTCTTCTCAATTTTCTCATCTCCTAGAATCTCTTTGGGACAACCGACTTCACGTGGATCTCCACGCTTGTTTGAAGATGGTGCAATGGTTGCCCCATATCCTAGCAAGATGGCTATCCTCGGATCTTATCTCTAGGAGTGGCCAAACATTTTTCTTAAGCCTTTTTTCAAACTTTCACTATTTCAACCCCTCATGCCTTTTACTTGGGAATCGGGATTTACTCACATTTCTCACCATAGGCTCACCTTTTGCCCCATGCCCTACCAGGATTAGTTCAATTACGGGCTTCACTTTCATTTATCTTTCTAAAATTAAGGGGTGCACACTCCCACTTCGAGAGATCATTGACTAAGGTCTAAGCAAAATAAGAGGTGAATATCACGCAAGCATACAAGAATTTAAAGCTCATTTGGTCTAAGCAATTGCTTGGTAAAGAAGGGGTACTTCCCACGGATATTCAAAGAGAAAATTTTTTTATTTTTGGCATATGATTAACATTCTCCCTAGATAATGTGAACAATGACACACTCTCCAAAGATCAAACACACCCATAAGACAAGACCAATATATCAATCAAGCAAACAAGACAATTTAAAGCACAACGTGCGTCCTTTCCACACTTTAAAACAAACATCGTACTCGATGTTCTTTTAACAAGGTTTTAAACATCGTACTCGATGTTGCCTTGAGGATCAAGTGGAACAAAGGAGCATGGTCATTCAAAATCAATCAAACCCTTTTCACACTTTAGAAGTGTTTCCGGGGGTGTGGGGTATCAATAATATAGCATTTTGTGGGTGCAAAATAGTATGTGCTTATCAAGTATGCAAGGAACATGTAGAAAAACTCAATTTCCACAGTTTAGAATTGAAAAAAGAGGCATGAAAAGGTAAAAGGGATAAGAGGTTTACAACCAAGTAAACATCCCTTCATTTCCACACTTTAAGCTTCCAACATCTCTTTTGCCTTCGTTCTCCAAGCTACATGAAACAATGTTAGCGCAAGAAGACAACCAATTGACGTGCAATGGCCTGACGGAAGTTCTTTTATTCATAATGAAAACATAAATCCTAAAACAATGTAAGTAATTAAAACAAAAGCAATAAGAAAGATATGTAAATCAAGATAGGAGATAATTCTTGGCACGGACAAACCTTGGAGACTCATAAAAATTGGATGAAAATGAACACGATGCTCAACAAGTTGTCAGGACCTGTCCACGTGGACACCACGCGTGTGTGTCCACATGGATCAGCACTGGAAAGGTTCCACGTTGTCACCACGCGTGTGGGCAACGTGGACAACAGTGCTGATCACTTTCTTCGTCTCCTGGCTTTTGCCTTCCACGTTTGATCCGGTTTAGCTCAATTCGTAATGGCTTAGCACCAAAATTACCTGCAATGTTAGCTCAAACAAGGATATTCTAAAAAGAAAATTGCTAATAAACGAAGAGAAAGAAAAAGTAAACAAGAAATAAAGTTCTAACATCTAAGGATAACGTTGTGAATGCCTCCCAAGCGCGCCACGTTCAACGTCTCTGGCTAGACGTGGTGTGCTCTATCCTTCAAAGCACACCGATTTCGGGACCTTACCAAGCGTCCCATGTACCTTTGCTTCAAGGTATGCCCCGAGATGTAGGACATCCTTGAATTGCCAACCAAATAAAGGAAGAATAAATTGCATAGTTGGAAGAATTTTGGCCTCAAACACCCTCCTTAATTCCTCTAGGATGGTGTGAACTTCCTTTTCCTCCTTATCTCTTCCACCCCAAAAGATATTTTCATTTTTAGCATACGGTTGACACCATATCTCCTCACTCCCATTTTCAATTTCAAATGTAGCCAAGTCTCTCCACTCAACTTCCTCAACTATGTCAAAAGTAAAAATCCCTTCATTTTCTACCATATCTTCCTCACAATCCTTCTCCTCATCTCCTCACTCGATTTGACTAGAAGAATCACCCTCATCCTCACATGAGTAAAGTGAAGCATCATCCCCCTCACTTATCAACTCATTTTCTCCCAAGTTGAAGGATTCATCTTCCAAAAATTTAAAACAATCATATTCATCTTTAAACAAAAGAGAATCCTTACAATTATCAATCAATATATCACGATTTACTACAGAATCATCCTCCTGAAAAGTAAAGCAGTCATAGTCAAAAGAAGCAGAAATAACAATGCGAAGGGAGTCATCTTTACAAGGAACACATTTATCATGATCAAGTGGATCAACACTTTCACACTTGTTAATAGAATCATCACTAACAAAACCTATGGAATCATCCTCCCGAAAATAAAAACAAGTAGTATCACAAGCATATAGATCATGATTGCATTTCAAAGGAGAGTCATCCACACAAGTGTCAAAAGTGTTTTTAATAAGAGCATAAGGATTTTCAAGAATATTAATGCAAGAAGGATTAAGAATGTTACCACATGTTGGCTCTTCATCTTCCCACACTACTTCGATGTCCTCATCCTTACTCTCCATCTCTACCTCTTTTGGATCTTCCAATTTGAAAATTGGAACTTTTTCAAGCACCGGGGCATAACAGTCTACTTTATCTTCAACACTCACTTCTTCTCTATCATTTTGCTCTTTTTCAACCTCTTGTACAATCCTTGGATTGGCTTCCATAATTGGTATATCATCTACAATGGGATGGCTAAACCGTAATGAGCTTGTCTTTATGAGCTCCTCCATCATAGATAGTATTTTCGTCTCAACTTCTTCCAATGGAAGTCCTTCTTCCCGGAGGGTAGCGAGATAATCTTTCAATTCACTCTTGATTTCGGCTCTTAAATTGGTCGTATCCTCCTTGGCCATTCTCGTGAATACTTCTATCTTGTCTTTTAGAATCTCAATTTCGTCCTTGGCTGGTGGGATATAATCACAAGGATTGGGTGGGGTAAAATATGGATTAGAAGGTGGTGTTTCAAAGAAATGTGTAGTATTATTTCCTTTATGAAATTGTGATGGAGGTGGGTAATGGGTGTTTAGGTGGGAATTAGGGAATGAATTTGGCTCGTGAGTATAGATTGGGTCGATTTTTTTCATCATTTGGACAAGCTTACTCTCAATATTTTGGAATATATCTTTAGAGCTTAATGAGTCATTTTGATAAATGGGGTATTGCGGAGGGAGTTCTTTTTGATAAGGTGGGATTGAGTGTGTATATGGTGGTGGGTGATGGCTATGTATATAAGATGGATAAGAATTTGGAGGTGCTAAGTAGTGGTGTGGAAATGGGTAAGGATTTGGAGGTGGGTAATGATATGTTGGTGGAGGGTAAGCACATGTAGAATGGGGATAATAGGCATATGGTTGGGGTGGAGAATCTCTCCAAGATTGTCCTCCATGGTATGGATAACCATGGGGATTCATATGAGCACACATTGACAAGCTTTCAAATGATTTTTAACAAAAATTTCCTGCACAAAGCTTAGCCAACAACAAATCTTTACAACTAAAAGTAGTTGCAAGTGAGCAATAAAATATTCAACACAATCAAGCTCACTTCTCCAATCAAGTATCCAAAAATAAGAAAATAAAACAAACAAAAAGAAAACAATTCAAGAACTATTAAAAATCAACTTCCAAAATGTCAACGACGCCATTTTGAAGTGTACGTTTTAGTAGTGAGTGAATGTGGAATGGAAGGTGTTAAAACGAAGAGTCAAGACTCGCCGAGTGTCGTGTCTCTCATGGATGACAAATTGGAGTGAATTGGTGTTGGCATTTAGGAGGTTAAGATGTAAGATTTACAAGAACTAGCGAAGAACAAGAGAATAATAAGCATAGGTTTAAAGGGTACAAAACAAATTGAAAAGGGGCAAGGGGGTGTGTGACTTAGTTAGTCCAAACAATTGATTATCCAAAGTGAATGTGGAAATGTGTTTCGGGAATGAACTCGGGAGTCACGGTATCAATGCCAAGTGACGTCACACTTGGACTCTCAATCCTCATTCGGTTGAGGCGTTTAATCGAACACCTTACCTACCACTCCTCTCGGACCTCATCCTTTCGGATAGAGGGCGGAGATGTAGATGAGTTGGACTCGTGAGAGGCTGCTATCGCGCACACACTCACTTTCCTAGAGTCTACTATCTATCCCGGACGGAAATAGAAGCAAATCACAAAGAACATCATCCACACAAGACTAAACCCACTTCATCATTTTTACATTCATATGACAAAATTCAAGCATCAATCATAAGATCAAACATGGGGCACACACACCCCTCAACTAATCTACTCAAGCATTTTCAAATCAAAGATCAAACAAAGAAAAATAACCAAAACAATAGATTAAAGTTGCAATCTTTCAAGACAAAGAGTTGAGTATTATACCTAAGGAACTATTGAGCTACTCCATCTTCCTCTTCATCTTTCATCTTCAATCTCTAGGAAACTAATCTAATCTAATGTAATCTAAGGAAAGAAAATGGGGATTTCTCCCAAAGGGGAGAAACTAAAGGAAGATTAGGTCTAAGAATGGGGGGGGGGGGGGGTTGTCCTGAAAAATCCTATCAAGGCCCTTTAAATAGCCTCCAAAATTTTGCCCTAAAAATTTCCGCGTTGTGTCTTGATAAGTGCATATTTGATCATATTTAATCTCCATATTTAACCTTATTTGTCCACTAGAATGTATAAATTGTGTTCAATATAACCTTAATTTTCTTTACTTTGATTAATGTTTGCAACAATCACCTTATTTGGAATAAAGTAAAGAAAATTAGGTCATATTGCATTTAATTGGATGATTTAGAGAAAACCTAAGTTTAATTTGTAATATTCATCTTTAATGAGTCATCCTAATGTTTTTAATTGCTTGTGGAAATATCAGGAAAATCATGAAGATGTAAAGAATCATGAAGGGACAAGAACAAAAGTGAGAAGATGGATGATGATGAATTAAAGTGGAAGACAAAAGCAAAGAAGATTAGGTTCATTTTCATCATGAAGATCAGCCAATAATGGAGTCAAAAGAATGGTATTTTTAATGGTCTTGATCACAAGGACAAATCAAGGCAAAAGTGGAGCAAAATAATAATGAGCTGAAATTTACGCATAATTTGCCCACTGTTCGGTAATTCAACAATATCTCAGTCTAGGAATGTCCAAATTAAGTGATTCTTGAACCATTAGAAAGAAGACTTCAAGGGCTACAACTTTTCCAGAGATACGAAATTTGTAATTCTGACCGAAAAATGGTCAAAAGCAGCCTTGAAGTCGAAGTTCCAGATTTCGTCCTAATCTGACCACTGCTCGGTATTTTGGTCATATCTGATTATAGGAATATCCAAATGGGATGATTCAAACGGAATTGGAAAGAAGATTTAAATATCTACAGCTATGATTAGGGCCATAAACTCCAAATCTGGTAGAACATGGACTCCATGTGCCTTCACAAATCATGTGCATTATACACCATGTTGTGGGCACCTCACTTTTGCAATTTGCCAACCAATACCCATCATGCTTTGCCTCCTCATGAACAAGTATAAATAGAGGTCTTCCTTGCAGGAGAAAGAACACCATCACACACCATTCCATACCAAGCTTCCTACAATGTAGAACCAAGTAGTAGAGTAGAGTAGAATTTATTTCTTTCATCTTTGTAGTGTAGTTTTATTTACCTTATGCAAGTTTATTTTCTTTATGCTTTATGTTATTTACATTTCTTCTTCTTTTAATCTATTATGCTTATTTAGTTTAATTTGGGTTTAAGGTAGGAATTTATTATTTATCTTGATGTTACCTTGCTTTTAATTTCATAAGGGGTAGAATTATAATTATGGATCATAAGCTTGTTCAAGAGGCTTTGTTTGTAACTTGTTAGTAATTACTAGCTATCTTTATTGGCAAGTAATTGGAGAGTATTTGCTACAACGAAAATTGTGTAAAAACTCTAGCCACCTCTTGTACAACCCAAATATCTCGCTACGAGAGTAGGGGACGAATTGGGGGGCTTAATATATTTTGTGTACTTCAAGAGCTTGAGGTTGATACGTCACAAAAGTGGGGCAACCCTTGCTCTAATTCAAGATACGGTAGGATCTTAAATTCTTAAGTGTATGCCCTCTTGATCCATGATTATTGTTCTCCCTAATCATAAGATACTAAAGCATCTTGATAGTAATGATTCCTAGCTTTAATCTTATATTTTCTTATTGTATTTATTTCCTATTTTTAGTTTGTTAATTCATCAATTTATGTTTATGATTGTGCTTGGATTCTCGTTAGTGGGTTAATAAGCTCTAAAGTAAATAATTGCACAACTACGTGCCATAAATGCCAATCCTCAGCGGAACGACAAATCTAAACCCGTATACTTTATTTTTGACAGCGATCATTGCTTTCAAACTATAAGCTCCATAAAGATCTCTTCTAAGAATATCAAAGATAAATGCTAAATTCTCTCTAGGGTGGAAGGGAACATATTTGGCTAATGGCTAAGGGTTTGATGATGAGGGTTAAACAAGAAAAATCACGATGAGGGGTTAAGTGCTTAGCACTTATTAAACAAAGAAAAAGGCTCAAAGGGGACACAAGGGATAAAAACATATGATATGGGTAGCCGGGTAGGTTTTAAAGGCTAAAGGTGAACAAAAATGGCCTAAACCATTTCTAAGCATGCAAGCAATTAGTACTGTCAAAATAGGCCGAAGCCCGCGGGCTGGCCCGCACCCGCCCCGCGGTGGGGCGGGTTAGGGCTACAAAAAACATGGACCGCGAAGAAGCGGGCCTAACGGGCCTAGCCGCAAATTTTTTATTTTTTATTATAAATATATATATATTGATGTGTACACAATACATAGTGTATACATGAATATATATTCATATTCATGTGTACACAGTACGTGTACACATTAAATTAAAAAATAAAATAAAATAAAATAAAAGCCAAAAGCCCGCGGGGCCCGCCAACCCACGCGGGGCGGGCTAGGTTGTATGAATCCTAGCCAGCGGGCCTAACGGGCCGTCCCGCAAAAGCCCGTCAAAAATTAGGCCCGTAGTGGGGCGGGCCTAATGAGGCGGGCGGGCCCGCTTTGACAGCCCTATGGGTAGGTCTTAAAGGCTAAAGGTGAACAAAAATGACCTAAATCATTTCTAAGCATGCAAGCAATTAGACTACATTTTGGAGGAGTATTGAGGCAAGTTCCATAAAACCAATTAATGAGGCAATACCGGAATTCCGCATAAACTTTCACTAGCGAAGCACAAACCACTAGATTAAGAGTTATTTCAATTATTAAGTGGTTAACAAGAACATTGGCAAGAGAATAGTTCAATCATGCGCTTCACTTTGATTTCATCAATGGCACATTGGAATGCAACAAGTTCAACCAAACAAACCACAAACCGGCAAGAGAGAATAATTGCAACTAGGTACTATGACAAGTAATTTATCAACAAGAAGCATATGAGTCATCCAAGCAAAAACATGACATATTTTCAAAAATTCAAGTGGGGACCCAACAAGCTAAAGAGCATATTTTTCAACATTTAAAGCACAATTTTTCATTTCAAAGAAACCCAAAAATAGCAAGAGAATAAGGAGCAAGAGTTCAAAATAAGTTCAAGAGAAGATCCAAAAGTAGTCAAAACTAAATACTAAAACAAAAGCTAAGGATATAAAAATATAAAAGGGAAAATCAATTCAACCACACTTCCCCCACACTTAAAGAGTTACATTGTCCCAATGTAACAAAATAAATCGGGGGAAAGGGATTGAAGGGCATCCCTGGACCTGCTAATGATGATCGTCTTCGGGTGGTGGTGGTGGTGGAAAATACGAGGAGGAGGCTCTTGAGTGTGTTGTGATGACTCTCCTCTTTGTCTTGTGTTTGGGAGCCTAACTCTTGGAGACATTTCTTAACTACAACATCATAAAGTGAGGACAATATATACTTGCAAGCATTGATTAATGTGAAATATAGAGCAATATGCAAGCAAACAATGCAGGAAAAATCAAGAACTTTATTGGAGCATTTCATCAAACACCTTGTGTGCAAGAATTTGAACAAAGAAGTTTAGTGCAGTTGGTGTCCCCATTCAACCCATTTCAACACAACAAATATCACCACCCCAAAAACAATCAATCATGAGCATTTGTAAAATAAAGCTACACTAGTCATGAAAGAAACTATGGGCATTGAGCATGGAAATTCATGAGCAAATAAAGAGAGTAAACATAGTTTCTTCTTTCAAAATTCAAGTGTGTTGTAATATGAACATGTAAGAGCAACACTAAGAGTAAAAAGATGCAAAGAAACACTAACCCAAAGCATTTTAATCCACAAAATTCGAAAATTAGCCAAAATTCGTGGGTTAGGTTTCATGCCCAAAAACTATGAAATTAAGAACAAAAATAAAGAAATTTGACGGAGAAAATGGAAAAGGATGTTACCTTGATGCCTTAGGAAGAGTTTGGAGTGAATGCAAGTGTGTTTTGAAAGCAAATGATGAAGAGAATGTGAAGAAAACACTGTTGGAGCTGCTGTTCGCAAAACTGGAGTATGAAAAAATTTGGGGAAAAATGGGTTTAAAGGCTTCGGTCAATGTCTGACCAGAGGGCTCGATGCGTCAAGGCAGGGGCTCGACGTGTCGAGTCATCATAGAATTTTCTTAGAAATGCTACGGCAAACATTCGATGCATCGAGAGTAATTCTCGACGCGTCGAAAAATTCCAGAATGTAAAATTTTTCACTACTATTCAGATCAAAACCTTTCAAGCAAACTCCCAACATCAAAACAGCACTCAAAAAGCAAAAATTTCACTCCAAAACCATATAAACACCAAGAACTAATGCTAAAAAATTTTCAAAAATTCATTTAGGATCATGCAATTTCAAAATAAAGCAAGTAACACCCAAATTCATTATTCACAATCCATCATGCAAATTAAACTAGCAAAAATTAAAATGCAAGAAATTTAAAAGACTTGGGTTGCCTCCCAAGAAGCGCTAAGTTTAATGTCGCTAGCTCGACTCAACCTCTCACATACTAGCCATCAAGGGATTGGAGGAAGAAAAATCCCTATCTTTCCATAAATTTTCTCTTCCAAGTATGCCTTCAAGTGATGCCCATTTATAAACTCTCTTAAGCTCAAACCCTTCATATCATCATGTAGGGCACCACATTCTCCCAAATCAAGCATAATGTCTTCATTCTCTTTAACAAACAAAGCCAAAAGAGCCTCTTTGCCAATCATACGATCTAGAGGGTATACTTGATTTTTATCTCTTCCTCCTTTTTCAACACTCTCTTGTTCAACTAGTAGTGAGAGTCTAGGGTCATCCTCATGAACCAACAAAAAATGAGAATCATTGGATATAAAAATTGGCAAATGAGTGTCAACACTCTCAACAATATCAATACCTCTCGGCTCACAAATTGTTCTAAAATTTTCATCCAAGAGAGTGTCATCCAATGAAGAGCATTCCTTGTTTGTGCCACAAATTTCTTCAATTTCACCTTTCTTGAGTGCTTCTTCAATTGGACTATCAATTGCATTTTCCTTCATAACTTCCTCTTTTAATGGACAACTTTCAACGTGCTCCTTGCCACCATTTCCTTGCAACTCTACTCCTTTTTCTCCACTCAATGTCTCCATCTCAATGCATTCATCAAATATTTCTTCATCCTCATCCTCAAGGTTCTCACACCCCTTTTGATCGTTATCAACCTCATGACCTTCTGTTGGTCCCGGTGGTAACGATATGAGTCTAGAAGGGGGGGGGGGGTTGAATAGACTCAAGGGTTTTTGAAAACTTTTTGAACAAGAGAGTTAAACGCATCGGAGAGATTATATCAAATTTTAGTTTAACTTTGCACTTAGGTTTTTCTTGTAAAAGATGTTAGGTTTGAGTGGTGTATGCAATGCAATACGTAAAATAAAAGGAGAGAGAGAGAGAGAGAGTTTTTATAGTGGTTCGGCTGTTAACTAAGCCTACTCCACTCTTCTTCACAACACGTGAAGGTTTGCACTATAAACTCCTTTATAGTACAATCTCCGTTACAACAAGCTCCTTTGATCACTAAGCCCGGCAGTCTTGTTGTTGTAGGTTTTTCAACTTTCTCCAAGTTTACTCCGCCTTTTTCTACTTCACTTGTAGAGATGGTTGAAAAGTTGTGATGATTCTCCAACTTGAAATTCTTGTGATTTGCTTCCTTGATCAGCTTCTTAATCACACAAGAACTTTCAAATAAATCTGAATATCACTTGATAAGCTTATGAATATCACACTGAAAATTTTTACTTGAATGACAATATTTCGCGTGTTCCAACCCCTTTTTAAAGTGAGATGGGACAAGGGTATTTATAGGTGGAATTTCAGATCCGTTGGAGGGAAAGTGAAATTCAAAACCTATTGTCCAGTGTGTAATATCCAATGGGTATTGTTTTCTCCTTTTTCAGAATGTCAGTACTTTCTAGCCGTTTGTCCACTTTTGTGTGAGGACAAAGTGTCTTTTGTTCCTCAAAAAGGTGACAATCATTAAATGCTCCTTGGGATCGTTGCATGTGACCCAAAATGACATTCAGCTATACCCATTCTCAAGACAGTAGATAAGACAACTTATCAGAGAATGTCTTTGCCTTGGTTGTGAGAGAATGATTGTCCTTATCATTTCTCTTAAACTCCTCGAGTCAATCATACTCTTGATTGCTCGGTTATAGGAGCTTGGCCCTTCCAGATTTCGGCCTAAGATCTTAGTCTTCGGTTCTTCAACTTTTCGTGTCTTCGAGTCTTCGAGTCTTCGAGTCTTCTATCCTTCGAGTCTTCGAGTCTTCGATCGAAGTCTTCATGACTTCGGTATGTAAGACTCAAAACCCTTCGTAAACTAAAGATTCGGTTGCCTTTCAAGACTAAGATAAACGCATACTTATCTAAGAAAAAAAATTGGGGGTCTCCTCGTATAGTTTGGTATCATCAAAATCAACAACTCGGGGTTCCTAACAATTTCCCCCTTTTTGATGATGCCAACACCCTACATTCATTCTATTCGGCTTTCTTTATCCTTAAAAGGATTTTCATTAAGTGTGCCCGAATAGTTGAAGTTTTACATTTTAAACGAGGAGTGAGATAAAGCTAGATAACACACACACTCTGATCCAAAAGAGAGAAGACTTTTATTTATGAAAAGTTTCATACATTTTTGCAAAAAGGTAAAACTGACAGAGATTAAAGACAGAGAGAAAGATCTTCTTATTT
>NC_044919.1:20111590-20116979 GCF_003576645.1 Ipomoea triloba | reverse complement strand
GGACTCATTTAGAGATTTGAACTGTTCAGCTTGAGTCCTCGCCAGTCCCTGTATGGCATTCAACAGAGAGGTAAATGCAGAAGAGGTATCAAGGATTACCTCAGAAGAGTCCGAACTCTTGGATGCGTCAGCAGAAGGACCATGACTGTCCTTAGAAGGTGCTTCCATGTTTTCACCTTGAACTAAGACAAGTTCTTTGCCTTCTGCAAGATTTTCTTCATCGATTGGTGAGGCTAAGTTCTTGGGATTTGCACTTTTGGATGCTTCCATGTTTCCATCCGAAGTGTAGTCTAGAAAGACTTCGACCTCAACATCAACCAAATTAAGATCAGATGTAATCATTTCCTCATCAATTATTTGTAAGTCATCATGATTCGCACCTCGAGATGCTTCCATTGTTTCATCTCGGGCTGAACTAGGACTTAGCAGGATATGTGCGTCCATGGATTCGGTGGGAGCAGACTTCGGCTCATCAGTATGGTGCCGATCAGGTTCATCATTTGCACGAGTTGTCTGAACTCCTGTGTTGGAAGGATTTACAGGTCGAGAAGAAGGAACATGACCTCCAGAAGGGTCATCATTGTCATCACCATCATCGTTATCATCCTTTTTATCTCGACATCCTTGATTCTGATTGGAATCCGAATCCGCAGCATCATCTTCGTCTTGTTGACGACTCGGTCCAACATCTGGTCTAAGGTCTCGTATTTCAGTCTGTGCTCGAGAGATGTTGTGAATTTTGGCAATCTGCATGTCTTCCATCAGAAGTCGTTCCCGAGGAGTTTGGTAGCCAACATTCAAATCCACAGATTTGCCAAACCGAGTTGTTTTTCCTTGGAGTTTTTCAGCAAAAACCCTTTCCATTTCATCTGGCCGTGTGGCGTCAAAAACAGATCGTGTCCCCATCAACCAAGAGCCCATTCTTCTTCTTCTGCCATTTCGCTGATTGTGCTTGCTATGACCCGAAGACTAGACATCCGCCATTTTTGCCAATTATACATGCGAGCAAGTTCGCGTCTCAGTATTTTTTCGTGAGAGCATTCGGCTATCAAAGCTTCGGTAGGAGCTTCGGCAGGAGGCAAGTCAGCTTCAGAGTCATCATATGTCAACTGTTGTGCAAGAGCTGCATCGGCATTAATTTGTTGAGTGATGGGATCAGGAAGAAGGACAAGTTGCTGATCAGATGCAGGAACATTAGGTTCGGGTACTTTAGACAAAATTTCTTCAATCCGAATGGTTGACACACGTGGCCATTGCAAACAGAGATGTCGATTGACATAATCAAGAGCAAACAATATTTGGGCCATGGAAGGAGACATGTGTTCTATGCTTTGTCTTCGAACATTTGCAGACACTGGTTGATAGGTTTGATCACCGACTTCATCAGCATCTCCTTCAGATTCTTCTTCTATCATGGTGGATTCGGAATCTGACTTATCTCTGACACGCGGCAAGGTGATAGCCAGCGAGGGAGCAACGGGACTTTCAGGTCCAACAACCAAAGGTTTGGGAGATGGTACCTTTTCGGAGACAGGTAGAGCAGAGGTAGATGCAATTTGAGTAGATTTTGTCATTAGCTTAGTGAGAGGCGTGTGATCTTCCTCATCACTATCTTCCCTGGAAAGATCAAGAGGAGGAGGAAGGACTCGGTGACTATCTTCAGGTGGGGTTTCCTTCGGTTCCTCTTCTGCTGGTAAAACAGCAGTGTCATGTTCCACTTCAACTTCATTAATTCGATCAGTCTTTTGCTTCTTTTTTCGGACGCTTTAGCTGTTTGGCTTTTCTCTTCTTGGTTACTTCTTTTGATGTCTCCGCCTCCTCCTCATGAGAGGATTCGGCTCCTTTTCCTTCAGACTTATGACTTTCTGAAGTTTTTGTGAGATCTTTCTCATGCGATCTCTTTGAATGTTTATGCTTCTTTGATTTCTTCTTCTGGGCAGCTTCCACAATTTCTGCCTTGCGCTTTTTAGATGACTTTGTTAGGAACATAATGTATTAGGTTTTGATGATACCAAAATGTATTTTAGAATCCCCTAAGTCTCGAAAGATAGGAATCAATGTAAGTTCGACAAGTAAACTAAGAGCGAAAATACAACCGGGTAACTTGAGCTCAACTCGGAAAATATTTAAGCTTAAGGTAAACTTGTGTGAACATCTTAGAAAGTCTCATGGTGTAATCCTAGAGATAGATCAGAAGAAGGCACGGGACAACACTGGATGAATAAGGGTCTGCGAGACATCAACTAAGTCTCGAGACATAAGCAGAGTCCGAGAGATAGGATCTCTCGATACAACAACCCAGTTCGAGACATAAGCAGAGTTCGAGAGATAGATCGCTCGATACATGGGGATCAAGACATCAAACAATCGAGACATCATTCTTGGTCTCGATAAACCGATATTTCTCCAAAAGGCTGAATGATGGTCAGGAAGCATGAATAAAGTTTGGAGAAGAAGAATATCATGGAGATAAAATATTAAGGAGGTGCTAGAAGTGGATGCCACATCAGAATTCCACAACAAACGGATAGAAGGTGCACTAATCCAAAGTCAGTCTTATTCCCTAAAACGAGGATCAATGGGAATTTAAAAAGAGTAACTTTTACCAAAAGTAGCAAGTGGAGCATGGACTCAAGAAAGTGGATTATGGAATATCCACTACCAAACAAAAGGTTCAAGTTACAAGACCACCACTCCATGAAAAATGCTGAAACGATGCAAGTCCCATACACAGCATGGGAGACAAATTTCAAACGGAATAATTTTCCCTCCAACGGAATTATTCATTTACTCTCATATAAAAAGGACGTGAAGACACAAGTCAGTAAAAGGGGGAATTTTCGTAAGAGATCGGTTCGATTCGAAAATCTTAAGAGGTGTCTATTTCAAACGTTCAAGTGCCTGAGCTCAATCCGGAATATCATCCTGATATTCAAAATAGCGAGAAAACACATCTTAGTGTTTGAGAGAGTTACAAAGCTTAAACTGCAATACATCTAGAAGGTGACCGAAGCTGCTCTACATCGAAGTTGATTCAACGATAGCTTTTAGTCAGATTGGAGGTTGTTACATTCAACTGTGACAACCAAAGGTCCTTGCTTTGGATTAAGCAAGAAGAGGCGGAGTAACCTGGCAGCTGTCTAGTGAAGATCCTGAGGCTTGAGGCGGGCTTGGTGATCAAAGCTCAAGTGCTCGAGAGGTGGAGTAACTGGAAGCGGGGAGAAAAACCTGGAGTAACCTGGGAGCTGTCTTGTGAAGATCCTGAGGCTTGAGGATCGTCCAAAAGGAGGCTTGAAAAAGTGCTCGATAGGTGGAGAAGAAGCGGGGCGAAAAACCTGAGGCTTGAGGCGGGCTTCGTGATCAAAGCTCAAGCGCTCGATATTGTACTAAAAAGGGAAGTTTTAGTGCAATCCTTCCAGGGAGTTTCTGGAAGAAGAGTGGATGTAGGCGGGTTGGCCGAACCACTTAGAAATCTCTCTCGCATTTACTTTCTGCTTTTATCTCTCGCTATCTAACTCTCGAACTGCACTGCATAACGCACCTCTCGAACTAACTCAAACTCGTGCTAACTAAAAGGGGATAACTTTTCCGCTGCGCATAAAACTTTGTCTTCATCTTGTGAGGTATCGACCTAAACATCCTAAGTCCATACACACGAGAGTCGAAAAAGATTTGCAAAATCTTATACAAGTCTATTCACCCCCCCCCCCTCTAGACTTGTACCCCATCCCCTTGGGACCAACAATTGGTATCAGAGCGAGTTCTCTGATCGATATAAACCTTTGTTTATATTGCCTAGAGATCCTTCTTTGAAAAACTCTTTAAAAATCTTTCAAAGCATGAGATAATTTTTAAAATGGATAGCATGTTGTCGAGACATCTCCTTTTTGATCTTAGCAGGTTCGATGACTGGAAAACACGCATGCTTGCGTATCTATCAGCCCTCCATGATGAGATGGCCGAGGTTATAACTTCTAGACCAGTCAAAATTTTAATGGTCAATACTGCTGCAGCTCAAAACCAAGACACACAAAAGTACATCCCAAAACCTAGGGAAGAATGGACAAGTGATGATAGGAAGAGAAACAACCTGGACAATATTGCCAAGGACATTCTCTTCAGAGCTATAGATGAAACCATCTTCCCAAAAGTGAGAAAGTGCAAAACGGCAAAAGAGGTATGGGATACTTTGATGTTAATTGGTGAAGGTGACGAACAGGAAAAGGAGAACAAGCTCACCGTGGCCATGAAGAAGTTCGAGGACTTCAAGATGAAGCCAGGGGAAAGCATCGACAGCATGGAATCTCGGTTCATGAAGCTATCAATCGAGATCAGCGATCTCGAGAAGGAGATTCCACAAAAAGAGCTAAACCTGAAGGTCTTACGAGGCCTTACCAAGGAGTGGGAAATGAAGGTGATCACAATGCGTGATCACAGGGATTTGAAGAACACCACAACCGACCAACTTTTCAGAGATCTCAAAGCCTTCGAATTTGAGATGCTTCCGAGAGATGAGGACGTGGTGGACAGACGGAATGTGGCACTGGTTGCTGATCAACCATCCACCTCTTCAAGGTTAGATCCTAATCCCACTAATATGTTATCTGACGAACAGTTTGCTCTCTTCATGAGGAAATTCAGGAAATTCATGAGGAAGTCAACGGAGAGCAACACAAGTTCACCTTCCTCCTCAAGAAGGAACAATGAGAAACATTCATCCAGAAGGATAGAGGAGGAAAATCAGGGTCTCTGCTACAACTTCAGGAGACCAGGGCACTTCAAGGCTGAATGTCCTTACCCTATGGTAAGTAAGTATCAAGGCCAAGAAGACAGGGATTCCAGGAGAAAGGAGGAATCCAAAGAGAAGCCANAATCCCACTAATATGTTATCTGACGAACAGTTTGCTCTCTTCATGAGGAAATTCAGGAAATTCATGAGGAAGTCAACGGAGAGCAACACAAGTTCACCTTCCTCCTCAAGAAGGAACAATGAGAAACATTCATCCAGAAGGATAGAGGAGGAAAATCAGGGTCTTTGCTACAACTGCAGGAGACCAGGACACTTCAAAGCCGAGTGCCCTTACCCTATGGTAAGTAAGTATCAAGGCCAAGAAGGCAGGGACTCCAGGAGAAAGGAGGAATCCAAAGAAAAGCCAGCACAAAGTGGCTTCAAGGGAGACTCAAGGAAACATCTGCGCAGAAAGGCGCTTGTTGCTGAGGAACTCGAGAGAACAATCGAGGAGTTCGAGACATCGAGCTCCAGTGAAGGCAGCAGCAGCTCAGAAGATGAGAGGGGACTCATCTGCTTATACACCGAGGAAGAAGAGGATCAATGTCTAATGGCCATTGACAATGAGGTAACCTCTACTTCCACATCTCGCTGCTCTAC
>NC_044919.1:20102010-20111565 GCF_003576645.1 Ipomoea triloba | reverse complement strand
TTGTGCTGGCTTCTCTTTGGATTCCTCCTTTCTCCTGGACCCTGCCTTCTTTGGCCTTGATACTTACTTACCATAGGGTAAGGGCATTCAGCCTTGAAGTGCCTGGTCTCCTGCAGTTGTAGCAGAGACCCTGATTTTCCTCCTCTATCCTTCTGGATGAATGTTTCTCATTGTTCCTTCTTGAGGAGGAAGGTGAACTTGTGTTGCTCCGTTGACTTCCTCATGAATTTCCTGAATTTCCTCATGAAGAGAGCAAACTGTTCGTCAGATAACATATTAGTGGGATTAGGATCTGACCTTGAAGAGGTGGATGGTTGATCAGCAACCAGTGCCACATTCCGTCTGTCCACCACGTCCTCATCTCTCGGAAGCATCTCAAATTCGAAGGCTTTGAGATCTCTGAAAAGTTGGTCGGTTGTGGTGTTCTTCAAATCCCTGTGATCACGCATTGTGATCACCTTCATTTCCCACTCCTTGGTAAGGCCTCGTAAGACCTTCAGGTTTAGCTCCTTTTGTGGAATCTCCTTCTCGAGATCACTGATCTCTATTGATAGCTTCATGAACCGAGATTCCATGCTGTCGATGCTCTCCCCTGGCTTCATCTTGAAGTCCGAACTTCTTCATGGCCACGGTGAGCTTGTTCTCCTTTTCCTGTTCGTCACCTTCACCAATTAACATCAAAGTATCCCATACCTCTTTTGCCGTTTTGCACTTTCTCACTTTTGGGAAGATGGTTTCGTCTATAGCTCTGAAGAGAATGTCCTTGGCAATATTGTCCAGGTTGTTTCTCTTCCTATCATCACTTGTCCATTCTTCCCTAGGTTTTGGGATGTACTTTTGTGTCTTGGTTTGAGCTGCAGCAGTATTGACCATTAAGATTTTGACTGGTCCAGAAGTTATAACCTCGGCCATCTCATCATGGAGGGCTGATAGATACGCAAGCATGCGTGTTTTCCAGTCATCGAACCTGCTAAGATCAAAAAGAAGATGTCTCGACAACATGCTATCCATTTTAAAAATTATCTCGTGCTTTGAAAATTTTTAAAGATTTTTCAAAGAAGGATCTCTAGGCAATATAAACAAAGGTTTATATCGATCAGAGAACTTGCTCTGATACCAATTGTTGGTCCCAAGGGGATGGGGTACAAGTCTAGAGGGGGGGGGTGAATAGACTTGTATAAGATTTTGCAAATCTTTTCGACTTCTCGTGTGTATTGACTTAGGATGTTTAGGTCCGATACCTCACAAGATGAAGACAAAGTTTTATGCGCAGCGGAAAAGTTATCCCCTTTTAGTTAGCACGAGTTTGAGTTAGTTCGAGAGGTGCGGTTATATGCAGTGCAGTTCGAGAGTTAGATAGCGAGAGATAAAAGCAGAAAGTAAATGCGAGAGAGATTTTAAGTGGTTCGGCCAACCCGCCTACGTCCACTCTTCTTCCAGAAACTCCCTGGAAGGATTGCACTAAAACTTCCCTTTTTAGTACAATATCGAGCGCTTGAGCTTTGATCACGAAGCCCGCCTCAAGCCTCAGGTTTTTCGCCCCGCTTCTTGTTACTCCACCTATCGAGCACTTGAGCTTTGATCACCAAGCCGCCTCAAGCCTCAGGATCTTCACAAGACAGCTCCCAGGTTACTCCGCCTCTCAAGTTACTCCAAGCCCTTCTTTTGAGCTTCGAGCACTTGAGCTTTGATCACCAAGCCAAGCCTCAGGATCTTCACTAGACAGCTGCCAGGTTACTCCGCCTCTTCTTGCTTAATCCAAAGCAAGGACCTTTGGTTGTCACAGTTGAATGTAACAAGCTCCAATCTGACCAAAAGCTATCGTTGAATCAACTTCGATGTAGAGCCTTCGGTCACCTTCTAGATGTATAGCAGTTTAAGCTTTGTAACTCTCTCAAACACTAAGATGTGTTTTCTCGCTATTTTGAATATCAGGATGATATTCCAATTGAGCAGGCACTTGAACGTTTGAATAGACACCTCTTAAGATTTTCGAATGAACCTCTTTCCCCTTTTTCTTGTGTCTTCACGTCCTTTTTATATGAGAGTTAAGGAATAATTCCGTTGGAGGGAAAATTATTCCGTTTGAAATTTGTCTCCCATGCTGTGTATGGGACTTGCATCTTTCAGCATTTTTCATGGAGTGGTGGTCTTGTAACTTGAACCTTTTGTTTGGTAGTGGATATTCCATAATCCACTTTCTTGAGTCCATGCTCCACTTGCTACTTTTGGTAAAAGTTACTCTTTTTAAATTCCCATTGATCCTCGTTTTAGGGAATAAGACCGACTTTGGATTAGTGCACCTTCTATCCGTTTGTTGTGGAATTCTGATGTGGCATCCACTTCTGGCACCTCCTTAATATTTTATCTCCATGATATTCTTCTTCTCCAAACTTTATTCATGCTTCCTGACCGTCATTCAGCCTTTTGGAGAATGTCAGTTTATCGAGACCAAGATGATGTCTCGATTGTTTGATGTCTTGATCCCCATGTATCGAGAGATCTATCTCTCGAACTCTGCTTATGTCTCGAACTGGGTTGTTGTATCGAGAGATCCTATCTCTCGACTCTGCTTATGTCTCGAGACTTAGTTGATGTCTCGCAGACCCTTATTCCTCCAGTGTTGTCCCGTGCCTTCTTCTGATCTATCTATAATTACAACACGAGACTTTCTAAGATGTTCACACAAGTTTACCTTAAGCTTAAATATTTTCCGAGTTGAGCTCAAGTTACCCGGTTGTATTTTCGCTCTTAGTTTACTTGTCGAACTTACATTGATTCCTATCTTTCGAGACTTAGGGATTCTAAAATACATTTTGGTATCATCAAAACCTAATACATTATGTTCCTAACAAAGTCATCTAAAAAGCGCAAGGCAGAAATTGTGGAAGCTGCCCAGAAGAAGAAATCAAAGAAGCATAAACATTCAAAGAGATCGCATGAGAAAGATCTCACAAAAACTTCAGAAAGTCATAAGTCTGAAGGAAAAGGAGCCGAATCCTCTCATGAGGAGGAGGCGGAGACATCAAAAGAAGTAACCAAGAAGAGAAAAGCCAAACAGCTAAAGCGTCCGAAAAAAGAAGCAAAGACTGATCGAATTAATGAAGTTGAAGTGGAACATGACACTGCTGTTTTACCAGCAGAAGAGGAACCGAAGGAAACCCCACCTGAAGATAGTCACCGAGTCCTTCCTCCTCCTCTTGATCTTTCCAGGGAAGATAGTGATGAGGAAGATCACACGCCTCTCACTAAGCTAATGACAAAATCTACTCAAATTGCATCTACCTCTGCTCTACCTGTCTCCGAAAAGGTACCATCTCCCAAACCTTTGGTTGTTGACCTGAAAGTCCCGTTGCTCCTCGCTGGCTATCACCTTGCCGCGTGTCAGAGATAAGTCAGATTCCGAATCCACCATGATAGAAGAATCTGAAGGAGATGCTGATGAAGTCGGTGATCAAACCTATCAACCAGTGTCTGCAAATGTTCGAAGACAAAGCATAGAACACATGTCTCTTCCATGGCCCAAATATTGTTTGCTCTTGATTATGTCAATCGACATCTCTGTTTGCAATGGCCACGTGTGTCAACCATTCGGATTGAAGAAATTTTGTCTAAAGTACCCGAACCTAATGTTCCTGCATCTGATCAGCAACTTGTCCTTCTTCCTGATCCCATCACTCAACAAATTAATGCCGATGCAGCTCTTGCACAACAGTTGACATATGATGACTCTGAAGCTGACTTGCCTCCTGCCGAAGCTCCTACCGAAGCTTTGATAGCCGAATGCTCTCACGAAAAAATACTGAGACGCGAACTTGCTCGCATGTATAATTGGCAAAAAATGGCGGATGTCTAGTCTTCGGGTACAGCACAAGTGGCTTCAAGGGAGATTCAAGGAAACATCTGCGCAGAAAGGCGCTTGTTGCTGAGGAACTCGAGAGAGCAATCGAGGAGTCCGAGACATCGAGCTCCAGTGAAGGCAGCAGCAGCTCAGAAGATGAGAGGGGACTCATCTGCTTATACACCGAGGAAGAAGAGGATCAATGTCTAATGGCCATTGACAATGAGGTAACCTCCACTTCCACATCTCGCTGCTCTACCTCCACCTCTCGTTGTTCTTCGTTCAGAAGCGATGAAGATCCCTTTAAGATGCTTGAAAGACTTAAAAGGGATCTCGGTATCGCTAACAGCACTCATGCCAAAATCCGGGAAGAAAACAGCACTCATGAAAGAGATATGCTTAAGAATGTCTCGAAAGAGAATTCGGAGCTAACTCTCAAAGTAAGTGAGTTAGAAGCCAAAGTAATCCTACTGGCTGAAGAGTGCAAAGCTCGAGAGACCAGAGACCTTAATCTTAGAAAGGTCATAGCATCATACACTAATTCCTCCAAAGCTATGGAGAAAATGGTAAATGATCACAGACCTACTAGTGATAGAACCGGTCTAGGGTTCCGTCAAGACTGTCTCTCGAGAGATAAACAGACCAATGGTTTGGGAACTCCAAATAATGGAGGATCTCAACCCAAACCAAACAAAGGTCATAAAAGACCAACAGAAAAGACCAGAGTAGCTATTCATAAACCGTCCCTATACACCAACAATGGAAAGTATAGGAAAGCTACGAAGAATGGCCGGGTAAACAATATCGAGAGATCACCTTGCTATCTCTCGCAAGGCCATTCCAAGTACAAAAGGAGCTACATTCCATATAATGCGCCTCAAGGCAAATATGGAAGGTCTGAGATCCACAGAGTTAGGAACTCACGGATAGAGAAAGGCAGACTCTATCCATCTAGTGAGAATTGGTCATCGAATCATAATTTCTGGAAGAAACCTCACTTCCAGCAATTTCACATGACCAAACAGCGTATGAAAGGCATGGTGCATAAGCCGATCGAAAAGTCTATACCTAAGTTGATTTATGCACCAAAGAGGCCCAAAACCTTTGCTAGCATTCCTTATGATTATCAAACGTTCAATGGCTACATTGCACCTAGGCCCGGAGTAATGGGTCCAAGGTATAAATGGATGCCTAAACTTACTAACCAACCAGGACCCAAAGTTTGGGTACCTAAACTTGCTTAATTTCCTTGCAGGACACCAGGGACGTGTGGTTCATTGACAGTGGATGTTCGAGACATATGACGGGAAACTTAACACTGCTAGAGAACATCCATCCTATCGAAGGTCCCCTAGTGACATTTGGAGACAACGAGAAGAAAGGACGTACAAAGGCTGTTGGTGAAGTTCATAAAAATGAATTGGTGATCAAGGGGGTATCCTACGTTGAGGGGCTCAAATTCAACCTCCTTAGCACAAGCCAGTTCTGTGACAAGGGCTACAGAGTAATCTTCACCAAAGGCAAGTGCCAAATCATACAAGAGGAATCTCTCGAAGTCGTCCTGGAAGCAGCAAGGAAAGGAACCATGTACATAGTGGATTGGAGATCTGCCAAACCATCCCTATGTATGCTGGCAAGGAGCAAGGAAGACTTGTGCTGGGATTGGCACAGTAAGCTTAGCCATCTGAACTTCAAAACTATCAACAAGCTTACTAAGAGGAATCTTGTGGAAGGACTGCCCAAAGTTACGTTTCGAAAGGACAAGATTTGTGAGGCATGTCAACGTTGCAAACAGACCAAATCCTCTTTCAAAGCCAAAGCCGAGACATCATCTACTAGACCACTAAGTCTTCTCCATATGGACTTATTTGGCCCAGTAGACCCACCCAGCATGAGAAGAAGGAAGTACACTCTTGTGGTAGTAGATGACTACACAAGATTCACTTGGACCGTGTTCTTAACCAAGAAAAGCGAGACAAAAGTTGCCTTACTAAACCTTCTGAAGCAGGTTCAAATTGAAAAGGATGTCTCGATACTAAAGATTCGGTCAGATCAAGGTGGAGAGTTCGTTAATCAAGTNACCGTGTTCTTAACCAAGAAAAGCGAGACAAAAGTTGCCTTACTAAACCTTCTGAAGCAGGTTCAAATTGAAAAGGATGTCTCGATACTAAAGATTCGGTCAGATCAAGGTGGAGAGTTCGTTAATCAAGTTATCGAGAGCTACTGCAACGAAAACGGTATTCATCATCAGTTGTCAGCTGCTCGAACGCCTCAACAGAACGGAGTTGCTGAAAGAAGAAACAGAACTCTCAAGGAAGCCGCAAGGACCATGCTCTCGCAAGCTAACATACCTCAAGGATTTTGGGCAGAAGCAATCAACACAGCGTGCTATACCCAAAATCGGTCCTTGATCGTGAAAGGAGTTGGAAAGACTCCATATGAGTTGTGGAATGGAAGGAAACCGAATGTAAGCTACTTCCACACATTCGGGTGCAAATGCTATGTCCACAACAATGGGAAGACTCAGCTAAGAACTTTTGATGAAAAGGCAGATGATGGAGTATTTCTGGGATACTCATCGACAAGTAAAGCATTCAGAGTCTTCAACAAGCGGAGATTGGTGGTTGAAGAATCCATACATGTCTCTTTTGATGATAGAGCATCAACAGATCAACCATCAAAGTCAATGGAAGCAGCTGAAGAAACTCAGTCGGAGTCAATCGAGAGATTAAACTCACCTCTCGATGGGAAGAAACCGATAGTTCGAGACGTAGCGGAACTCCAGTCAGAATCAGATGATGAAGAGCCTACCAAGAAGAAAGCTCCTGACTCAGTTGATCCGATCCAGATCATAGATGCTCAACCCACATCTCAACCTTCAACGGAAGTATCAACTGAGGAGCCACAACCCGACCTAAGATGGCTGAGAAGTCACCCTGCTGATCAAGTGATTGGAGATGTACGTGACAGAGTTCGGACCAGATCAGGATACAGAGAAAGCATGTTTGCTTGTTTTCTATCGCAAATAGAGCCTAAGGTGATCGATGAGGCTCTATGTGATCCAGATTGGGTGCAAGCCATGCAAGAGGAACTTCATCAGTTTGAACGGAACGATGTTTGGGAACTAGTTCCGAGACCTCATCATCAGAATGTCATTGGTACAAAGTGGGTTTTCAGAAACAAGATGAATGAGGATGGAGTCATTGTTAGGAGCAAGGCCAGACTTGTTGCCAAAGGCTATTGTCAGGAGGAAGGAATAGATTTTGATGAAACCTTCGCTCCAGTGGCACGTCTCGAAGCCATACGCATCTTTCTCGCATATGCCGCCTTCAAAGACTTTAAGGTATATCAAATGGATGTCAAGAGCGCTTTTCTGAACGGACTTCTCGAAGAAGAGGTGTACGTTGAACAACCTCCGGGTTTCTTGAAGGATGTGGGAGCTGACAAAGTATACAAGTTGAAGAAGGCACTTTACGGCATAAAACAAGCTCCGAGAGCTTGGTATGACACCTTATCCTCTTTTCTACTTCAGTGTGGGTTCACCAAAGGCCTAGTGGACAAAACATTGTTTAGAATTAAGGATGAGGATCACATTTTATTGGTGCAAATCTATGTGGACGATATCATTTTTGGAAGCACCAATCCAGACTTGTGCGAGAAGTTCTCCAGGTTGATGAAAGGGAAGTTCGAGATGAGCATGATGGGAGAGCTAAACTACTTCCTTGGACTACAAGTGAGACAGCTTAAGGAAGGTATCTTCATCAATCAGGAGAAATACACCAAGGATCTGCTCAGAAAATACAACATAGAAGGGAAATCCTCAGTCAAAGTACCCATGGGAACCTCTCTACGTATCGATGTCGACAGCGAAGGTCGAGAGGTCGATCAAACCACTTATCGAGGTATCATCGGATCTCTTCTTTATTTAACTGCAAGTAGACCAGACATATCCTTTGCAGTAGGTGTATGTGCTAGATTTCAGGCAAGTCCTAAGGAAATTCACTTAAATGCATCTAAAAAGATCCTTAGATATCTCAAAGGTACGCAAAGTGTTGGACTTTGGTATTCGAGAGGTGGATCTTTCGAACTTATGGGTTATTCAGATGCGGACTTTGCCGGTTGTAAAATAGATCGAAAGAGCACATCAGGGACATGTCAGTTTCTAGGTGGAAGACTTGTCTCATGGTTTAGCAAGAAACAACATTCGATAGCTACAAGCACCGCTGAGGCAGAATATGTAGCAGCTGGAAGTTGCTGTGCTCAGGTTTTATGGATGAAGCAACAACTACTGGACTATGGTGTTGAATGTAAAAAGGTTAAGATCATGTGTGACAACACAAGTGCTATAGCTATCACTCAGAATCCAGTGTTACATTCAAGAACAAAACACATTGATATCAAGTATCACTTCATCCGAGACCATGTTGAGAAAAAGGATATAACTTTGGAATACGTTGCAACGGAGGAGCAACTAGCAGATATTCTCACAAAAGCGTTATGTGAAAATAGATTCTCTCAACTAAGGTTAGAATTGGGAATGATAGAATTGGGATGAATGGTCAAATCTTATCTTCTTGTATTTAGTGCCATGAACTGTTTCGCATGTGAGGAGCGGTTTCATCAACTTTATGGCAGCTTTGGAGTTACACAAGCATTGAATGGTCATTCATATCGCATCCCGTGACTCAACAGTGGTAACCTTTTTGGGCTATAAATAGAAGGGTTTTCTCATCAGTTTATGTCATCGAATTCTTCATGGAGAAGAAGAAAGGAAAAGACGATGTACCGTTCTGGTATAGAGGGAGAAAATCAGCAACGAAGTCCAAAGACTTTCAAGGAGAAAACTATCCAGAATCAACGAAGGGTGAACAGATTGCGGAGCTTCCTGATAATCCAAGCAAGCATCCTATTCCCATCCAAGGTGAATGGATCCCCAAATACGAGGAGATCCACAACGATGGGATACTGGAGTCAGGAGAAGAGTCTTGCACAAATGGGACTCCTACAGCTGCACATTCTGGAAAAGGACCTTCCTCAACCAAATGGAGAACCAAGGGAAAGGGAGATGAAGCCTGTGAGGAAGGCAGCAGCGGAGAGAAGAACAAGAAAGGGAGTAGCCACCCCTAGTTCTGTTATTAGAGAAATAGGACTTTAGATGGCTAGTTCCTGCTCTAACGATAGATTCCTATTAGGCTGACCAAGGCCAAACAAAAGTTTCTATGGAATCTATTAGGATATTGATTCATTTGTAATGTTTTCGAAAATCACTAAATGAACTTAAGGAAATGTTCCAAGTGATATCTTCTTTTGATGAATCAATCTTGTCTCCATATCGCAATCTGTGTTCGAAAGGTAGTTCGAGAGGTACATGTTCAGTTTGCCTGTCTGCGTTATGTCTCGAAAAAGGGTAGTTCGAGAGATCACTTCAAAAGATATCAAACTGACTATCTACGTACCTCTAAATGAAGGAATAAGGAGGGTTAGGGATCGATCACTCAGGGGGAAGATCCTTAACCACAGGAGTGCTTAGATGGAGGAATAAGGAGGGTTAGGGATCGATCACTCAGGGGGAAGATCCTTAACCACAGGAGTGCTTAGATGAAGGAATAAGGAGGTTTAGGGATCAATCACTCAAGGGGAAGATCCTTAAACTAGCAAAGTCGAGAGTTTACCTTCGAGAGGTAAAACAAATGAGCTCAACGGATATATGTGGA
>NC_044919.1:20095804-20099973 GCF_003576645.1 Ipomoea triloba | reverse complement strand
TTACCAAAATACCCTTACCATATCTTACATACATAACCGTTATAAAGGGTATTTCTGACCTTTAAATTCTTTTAAATTAACCGGGATCCGTTATCGGGTCAAGCTCTCAACCCTACCCATATATCCAACCCGAATCCACATGATATAAAAGCCAAATTCTTCTTTCTTACCCGGATTCAAGCTCAAACCGAATACCCAAAACCCCCAAATCCTAAACACTGTACACATTCCCTCCAAAACCTCAAATCTGTCATCTATGGCGTCCGAATCCTCCACATCAACCTCATCTTCCGACGCATATCAGAGGGAGTTGCTACACATTCGCTCTCAGATCAAACAAGTCAAGGCGGGGAGTATCCTTGACAAAAACGGCTTCATCACCCACTCGTCAAATCCAAAGATGGCGGAGAAAGTCCTGAAGAAGTTTGAGAAGGCAGGACTAATGAAATATATGACGCACGACTACCAAACCATTCATGAACTCGACTTTACTGAATGGTTCGCGAATGCCAAGGTCACGAAGGGCAAAATAGAGAGTCGGTTCAATGAGATTGATATCACGACCTCTGTTGGTGACCTCAGAGCGGCATTCGACTTCGCGACGTCGGAGGAAGCAGTCCAGCATCTCTCGGATTACGACCTGGACAAGCAAGATTTTTGGAATAAAATCCGACTAGAGACTGCACCGCCCAGAGCATCCTCTGCCCTCCGCAAGTTCCACCTAAAGGAGAGGTTTGCTCTTGCTGCCGACCTTATAATGAAATTCGTGCTCGGCAAAGTGTCTGGAACTGACGAAATCAATCTGGACATCCTCAAAATCCTCCACGCCATCTGGAACAACAACAAAATGGACTGGGCACGTATCATCTTCAATTTTCTTCAACAGCAGGTGCAAAGCTCAGTCTCCAACACCAACCTGACGATCAGTAAAAAGGTTGGTTTCGGTTTTGTTGTTCAATATCTTCTAAGTTTGAAGGGCTTAGAACTGAGGGAAGGGCGAGAGATTCATCGGAATACCTATATGGGTAGGACGAAATCTCAAGCTCCAAAGGCTAAAGGTGCTAAGGGTGCACCTTCTCCCTCGAAGCCTAAGGGAAGGGGCAAAAGGAAAGCCCCAGCCAAGGAGAAGGAATCTGATGATGAGCCTCTGGATACCCTGGTCAAGAGGGTTGCCTTGCCAAAAAGGGCTAAGAAAGCCAAAACCATCGCCATCACTCAGATTCGAGAGGTAACACCCTCAGCTATCCAAGTACCATTCGAAGACAGAGCACAAGCCCAGGGGGAACCTCAGGCTACACTGGCCACTGAGGTTGAGAGAGTGCCCCCTACCAGGTCTCTGTCAGGAGCTTTATCTGTAAGTCTACATGCTGACGATGATGCTGAGGGTGCTGATGAGTCTGTGGTCGAACTTCGAGAGGAGGTTCGAGAGATTGAAGGTACTGGGATCAGTGATCCAGTACAGACAGAAGTTGAGGAACCACGAGAGGTGGTTCGAGAGGTAACAGTGGAAGCTGCATCGGCAACAGAAATCCTATCTGCTGGATCTCATGACTTTAATGATGATGCTACTACTCAGTTAGATCGCCGTGGTGAAGATGCCTCTGACTTCTCCAGAGTACTTCGATGGATAAACTGGAGAATAGGCCCTTTTGATCAACTGATTGCACGAGCAGCAGATATGGAGGCTGAGGAGATGTTCGCGTTGAACTGGTTAAATCTCACAGAACTCCCAGCCAGTGAACTTCTTGACCTTGCCCATGAGATGCACGTAACCAGGAGAAATCTTGGTAGATCTGACAAGGGAAAGGGCATAGCTGTTGATGCACAAGAAGCCGAAGCCGAGCCTGTAGTGAATCCTGAATTAGAAGCTCAATTTCAAGAAGATATCAGGCTCGCCACTGCATTATCCTTGGGACATCAAGTAGAGGATACGAGAGGTCCAGGAGAGACCTCTGGGATTGCTCGAGATGACTCTGAGAACCCAATACCAACAGCCGCAATCCCCTTGTCCCAATTAATTTTCTCTGCTCTGGACAAACAGGTAGCAGCTTCGAGAGGTGAATCCGAGACATCTGAAGCACTTGAGGTGGCACCCAGCTCAATTATACTGCTGCCAGCACCTGAGTCCACACCCTCAAACAACACCGATGAAGCACAGACAGTTCGAGAGGGTGAAATACCGTTGCTCCAACTCCCAGGTTTTCCCATCGTTACGGAAAGAGAAAGGTGGAGTGCACCAGCTGCTCCTGAAACCATAGTGATTCCTGACTCACCTGAGCAAGCTGAAGTGCAATCTGATGAGCAACGAGAGCAAAATGTTCAAAGTCCTGCTGGTTCGAGAGGTACTGAGGAGGACGATGCGAACATCGAAGGTGGAAACAGGGAAGCACCTGTCGACACTTCGTCTCCAACCCCACCAGCAGAGAACCAAGTTCCCAGCACTGGTTCGAGAGGTGACGCTGAGGGGGAACTTCTATTCGATGGAAACCGGGAAGCGCCTGACATGGAGCTACCTTCGCGCTCTGACCCCAGTGTCCCTGCGCCCCCTCAGACACTCAATCGAGAGGTGGACTCGCAACTGCAAGTCATGGGTGGAAATCTGGAAGCACCCAAGTCCCCTCCGATAAAAGGTACTTCTCACTTCTCTTCTTCTACTTCTGACTATGATCAACAGGCCGAAGAAGTCTTCATTGGCGAAGTGCGCCAATTCATGGCTGATCAATCTCAGAAGATGGCTCAGCTCGAGAGAATACTCGCTGTTGTCCGCAATGCTGCAATGCCTACTGCTGGCACAAGTGAATCCCAAAGCCGTCATGCAGAACTTCTCGAACAGGCAGTATGGGCTGAGGATGCAGCACGGAAAGCTGCAGATGAAGCTGCTGTAGCTCGAGCAGAGGCTGCAAGTGCGAGAGCTGAATTAGCTGAGATACGAGCAGAGCTTCGAGCCTTTCAATACTCTAGTGAGCTTCGACAGGACGTAATCAAAGCACTACTCGATGATCTATCGAACCAAGTGCCTGCCCAACTTCGACGATCCACCCTCCTTTCCCGCACAGATGATGCCACCAAGGGGGAAAATACTCAAGAAAGGACATCAACAATCAGCAAGAAGAAAAGGGCAGCAAGTGAACCAGCTAGACCTCCTCCAAAAGTCCCAAAGACAATAAGCAAGGCAGTAGAGGAAGCCAAGAGGAAGGAGGATCTAAGGGTTCAGCGCACAAAAGAATTAGAGAAACGAAGAGAAGAAGACAGAGAAAGAAAAAGGAAAAGGCAAGAACAACAAACAGAGAAAGAAAGAAAAGATGAACAAAAGATGATCGCCTTCAAGTTCGGAAATAGAGAAGACACCGAGCAAAGTCTCGTCCATCAGATATTCAATCTGGTGAAATATGTTGGAATATCTCTTCACAGCAACATGTCTCCAGAAGAATGTATCTACTGGTGGAAGAACGAAGTAATTGAAGGTGAGTTTGTTGGGGAGGCTTTCAGAAACTACCTATACTTCCATGTCACAGATGACTATCTGAGTTTGGTAGACACAAAAAACCCCATCAAGACACGAGAAGCAATCAACAAGAAGATTCGAGCAAACAAGAAGTAAGCTCTCGTAGTCCATAACTCTTTCTTGATCATCTCTGATTGTTTTTGATCTCTTTTTCTTCTATTTTATATTTTTTGCTAAAAGCCTTGTAAAACATTCCCGTTATGTTAATATATATACATCTTTTGCTGGGGTGTTGCGTGAGTTCTTACTTCATGCTTTAGCAGATTAGCTCACTTGTCAAACTTACCGTATGCGCTGAAAATAAAATCAATGTTCTTTTCTTGCTAATCAGTCATACGAGTAAGTATAAGTGCTGGCATCATCAAAAAGGGGGAAATTGTTAGGAACATAATGTATTAGGTTTTGATGATACCAAAATGTATTTTAGAATCCCCTAAGTCTCGAAAGATAGGAATCAATGTAAGTTCGACAAGTAAACTAAGAGCGAAAATACAACCGGGTAACTTGAGCTCAACTCGGAAAATATTTAAGCTTAAGGTAAACTTGTGTGAACATCTTAGAAAGTCTCGTGTTGTAATCCTATAGATAGATCAGAAGAAGGCACGGGACAACACTGGAGGAATAAGGGTCTGCGAGACATCAACTAAGTCTCGAGACATAAGCA
>NC_044919.1:20094540-20095061 GCF_003576645.1 Ipomoea triloba | reverse complement strand
GATATTCAAAATAGCGAGAAAACACATCTTAGTGTTTGAGAGAGTTACAAAGCTTAAACTGCAATACATCTAGAAGGTGACCGAAGCTGCTCTACATCGAAGTTGATTCAACGATAGCTTTTGGTCAGATTGGAGCTTGTTACATTCAAGTAAAAGGGGGGATTTTCGTAAGAGATCGGTTCGATTCGAAAATCTTAAGAGGTGTCTATTTCAAACGTTCAAGTGCCTGAGCTCAATCCGGAATATCATCTTGATATTCAAAATAGCGAGAAAACACATCTTAGTGTTTGAGAGAGTTACAAAGCTTAAACTGCAATACATCTAGAAGGTGACCGAAGCTGCTCTACATCGAAGTTGATTCAACGATAGCTTTTGGTCAGATTGGAGCTTGTTACATTCAACTGTGACAACCAAAGGTCCTTGCTTTGGATTAAGCAAGAAGAGGCGGAGTAACCTGGCAGCTGTCTAGTGAAGATCCTGAGGCTTGAGGCGGGCTTGGTGATCAAAGCTCAAGTGCTCGA
>NC_044919.1:20092273-20094226 GCF_003576645.1 Ipomoea triloba | reverse complement strand
AACCTGAGGCTTGACGCGGGCTTGGTGATCAAAGGTCAAGTGCTCGAGAGGTGGAGTAGCTGGAAGCGGGGAGAAAGACCTTGGAGAGGCGGAGTAACCTGGGAGCTGTCTTGTGAAGATCCTGAGGCTTGACGCGGGCTTGGTGATCAAAGCTCAAGTGCTCGAGAGGTGGAGTAACAAGAAGCGGGGCGAAAAACCTGAGGCTTGAGGCGGGCTTCGTGATCAAAGCTCAAGCGCTCGATATTGTACTAAAAAGGGAAGTTTTAGTGCAATCCTTCCAGGGAGTTTCTGGAAGAAGAGTGGATGTAGGCGGGTTGGCCGAACCACTTAGAAATCTCTCTCGCATTTACTTTCTGCTTTTATCTCTCGCTATCTAACTCTCGAACTGCACTGCATTTAACCGCACCTCTCGAACTAACTCAAACTCGTGCTAACTAAAAGGGGATAACCTTTCCGCTGCGCATAAAACTTTGTCTTCATCTTGTGAGGTATCGGACCTAAACATCCTAAGTCCTATACACACGAGAAGTCGAAAAAGATTTGCAAAATCTTATACAAGTCTATTCACCCCCCCCTCTAGACTTGTACCCCATCCCCTTGGGACCAACAGACTTTCGTGGCTCTACCTCTTCTGAGAGTTCGGTATGCTTCGAGGATTTAGCATGTTCGGAGGTTGTTGGTTTTGAGGGCTCGGGTAGTGTCTTCGGTTGATGCATAGAGCCTTCCGAACCGTGGCCTTTAGCTGTGACACCCCAACCTTACACAAGCTGAGATAGATAAAAACTCAACACAACAGCTGACTATCTCAACCAACAACAGAACATAGCGGAAGCGAATTTAAAACCTAAGGGCGTCATGCCACATCTAGGTAAGATAACACGGCCTAGATGCACAGGCTAACCATAAAATCTGAACTGTATAAACGATAATCCTTAAGTCAAGTCTCAAAACATCCAAACACTAGTCAAGAGTTTATAAGTCAAGTCTCAAAACATCCAAACACTAGTCAAGAGTTTATAAAGCAAGTCTCAAAACATCCAAACACTAGTCAAGAGTTTATAAAGTCTCAAATGGCTCACAGGCCAAAGCATAAATCTAAAAACATAACCACTATCTAAGCCTCCTCATACGGGTGTATCTCTATCGCGCTCACGCAAAGACTTTAAGGCAAACCTGGAAAACACACAAAGAACCATTAGCAAAAGACTGCTAAGTAACCACCATTCACACCCGCAAGGAAGTATAGATATACATATAAGTTTGTAAATAGGTTTACACACCCGTATAGAATATAAACACCAACAAACTGTTCAATAGTTCAAATCGGATACTCAACAATGATAAACTGAACGAATCACGAACCAAGACTCATCCAAACGAAGCCAATATCCAACAAGGAATATATATATATAACGAATCCACAAACGAGATACCAACTGAACACAATCATAAGGAACAATCAATCATAATTGAGAACAACGAGATATCAACAGAATAAACAAGGACTCATAACCAAAGAACCGAAAGGAAAACCCAACACCAACCACCAAACCTCACACCAATCATCGTATCGAACCCGACCCCAAACAAAAGCCGAGTACACAGGGGTAAAAACCCAATCACGGGGACCGAAGTCCAATCACAGGGGTGAATAGACCCAATCACGGGGGTAATGAACCCAATCACGGGGTAATGAGCCCAATCACAGGGACCGTAGTCCAGTCACAGGGACCTAAGTCCAATCACAGGGGTCATCGACCCAATCACGGGGGTAATGAACCCAATCACAGGGGTAATGAACCCGAATACAAACAATAGTAGCACATATAGCTCACCCAACAAACTCCAATGATACCAACAAACCAACATCACATACTCATACTCCAACCTCAGCCCAAAACAACCAAACAAAGTGTTCATCTCATCTATGAACACAAACAAACTCCCAGGTAA
>NC_044919.1:20059875-20091907 GCF_003576645.1 Ipomoea triloba | reverse complement strand
AAAAGACTAGCAAAACCATAAAATGCAAGGTAGATTCTAGGCTAGATGCACTTACCCAATCCTAAACAAGCTTAAAGGAGCAATCTTGACTTGAAAACTTGTAGGAGAAATGAAGATAATTTTTGGAGGATTTTAGGAGTAAAAATGGCGTGAAGATAAAGTGTGTAGGGAGAAGAAGGAGTGAAAACCTTTAGGGTATTTTGATCCTCAAAATATATACTAAGAATACATACAATATTTAGGGTGTAAGACATTAAAGTGATGTGGGCTTAAGTAACTTATAATATAATGGGTGTAGGAAAATAAATATAATCAAGACTAGTAAGTTGGGCTTAATGAATTCACCCCTTACAAATTAAATACAAGAGTTAGCCCATAAGATGTCTTAGAAACAATATATATATATATAATGTATGATCAAGAATGTGGGCTTGTAGGATTATTTAATTACAAAGGTTGTAAGGGTCCAAATTAAATAAAATCCCTTACAAGAATAAATTCAATTAATTGGGCTCTTGATTAGAATAATTAAATTAGGCTCAAGGAATATATATATATATATATATATATATATATCAAATTGAAAGAATTAGCCCAATTGGAATTAATTAAATTACCCAAGGAATTAATTATCGAACGAAAGGCTTGAACGAATTTACGGGGTGTTACATTAGCCATCTCAGATTCCCCTGTCCAACTGAACTTTTGGACGATTTGGAGTGAGATTTCTTCTTTTGCTTTCTTAAGGCAGCTTCTAGTTCATCTGCCTTTCTTTTGAGGTAGTTTGGTGGCTTTGAGGACATGTGGTAATGATTTCGGTGTGATATGGTTCCCGTGCGCACCTTCACTTTCTTATCTCTCAGAATAGCACTGAGCATGAACCCATAGCCAAGTACTTTTACAATCCATCCCGTCGTGGGGTTAACACCTGTTTGAATGTTGTCAACTAAAAAGTCGAAAATAACATGTGACCAATCAACAGGATAATTCTCCAATAGAGCACATAACATCCTCATCTTTTTGTCAGATATATCGTCAGTTCCAGATTGTTTACTTTCAACAATCTTGTTCAGGATATCTACAACAAATTCATAATCCATCTTTAACATCTTCTTCTTCAAAACAGATGGAAAGGATGAGGGTTGATTGTGATTCTTCATCTTCTTCCACATCTTCTTCCTGCTATACGCTTTCTCAGAGCAATCTGGATGGAAAGCATCTCCACAGAGAGGAAAGTCAAAAACTCTCCTAATATCTTCTTGAGTTATCACAACCTTGGTGCCATTGACCACTGAGTGAATTTCATCAACTCCATCATCAGAATGAACTTCAGCATTAATGTAGAACTGCGTTACATCAATGGGATACCATGCTTTGTGATTGAAAGTGACAAACTTTAGAAGATTACTATCCTCAAGGCATTTTACCACTTGATTTCCAAAATCTTTATCAAGAACTTTATCAAGGAAACCTTTCACATCAAGCATCGAACCGGCCTTTACCATGCAACTGCTTGACTTCTGACCTTTCGAACCGGCCTTTACCATGCAACTGCTTGACTTCTGACCTTTGACAGAAGTGGAGAAGAACTTGATGCTTGACTTCTGACCTTTGACAGAAGTGGAGAAGAACTTGAGGACTTCCACATCCTCGCACGGTCTGGTTATAACCGGTGGAGGTCTGAACGGTTCTTGAGTGGCTGGCAACTTTTCCGGTAAGGGTGAGGGTTTTGGCGGCGGACCATGAACATCTACGACATCATCGGAGGAGGAACTTGAACTTTCCGATGAAGAGCTTGATCCAGAAGAGGACATGATTCGCAACCTCTGGTGTTTTGAGGGGTTTTAGGGTTAAAAAGGATAACGGTACTTTGTGAGGAAGGGTAAAAGGTAAAAGTGAGGGTGTGAGAGATTTATATATGAAGAGAGTTAATGGATCGGGTGTATCGGGTCATTTCAGAAGAAGTGGGTCGTCTTTATGTGTAAGAGACAAAAGCCCTTAAATGTCCTTTAATGAGGGGGCAAAAATGGCATATAGCCGTGGTCGAGGTATATACTGATAAGGGTAGTTTCCCATAAGGTGAAAGAAGCCATTTAATGAGGGGAGAGAAAACCACTCATTTTTCTGTCACATCTTGATGGCCCGTCCTTTCACGTCCGGCAGTTCTGAGAAGGTGGAGCGTAATCCTCGGCACTTACTTCGAATAGGGCACTAACACGTGTACTCACACGATCCCACGTTGTCAAGTTGAACGGTCATTAGAGATTGTGTTCAAGAATCTTATTCAACAAGATACATTTGCAACCCTTCGATTATGAGTGGTACATACGAACAGTTGAAGATTAAGGCTTCGGTATGTTAACCCTTCGGTCAATAAGAGTTCGGTCTTCATATATGCTTTGTGCTTTGGCAGGCTTCGGTAGTTTGTCATCCTTCGGTAAGATTTTAACACTTCGGAAAGAAAAGACAGACTACACAAGCAAACTGGAAAAACCATTTATTCAATAAAGATAACAGGAGACAACCAAGTCAACATTTTTCAACAGACCACCCCATCCCCGATCTACAAGGCATGACATTTATCTTCTTCCTTGCCTTTGCCCCTATTCTTTGCATGTCGACTATTTGCAGTAGACATAAGGCTTTGCCCTTGGCTGCTCTCCGTAGTAGGAGGGCTGGGAGTTGGTAGAGTATTCGGGGCAGCTTCCGGAACCCAAGATGGAGCCATCGGTCCGTAGCCACGTTCGTTTTCGAGCACCGAGGACTTGTCGGACACATCATCTGGTTCAAGCATCGCAAGATAGTGAAGGTAGTCCTCGTCATGATCAGGATTTACTGGCTGGTTTGGACCTTGGTTCTGTTGATACCATCCTTGAATATTGTTCCACGCATCATCTCCAGACATGGTAGGGGGTTCAATCACATAGTCCTCGGATTCCGAATCGGAAAGTTCCAGAGGATGTGCAGAGGTGTCACCTTGGAGAGGCTCTCCCTTCTCTTCTCTCAGTTTGTTAAGCTTGCTGGTGCCTTCCTTTAGTAAAAGTCGGAACGAAAACCTCTTCTTGGTGGGTTTATCTTCAAAGCAAGCCTTTTTGCCTTTGCCTTTATCCATATCTGCAAAATAGAAAACAACACAAGGAATTAGGTGTTAGAATACCTTTTCCTTCCTCGGTTGTGATCTATTTATAGAGAGACTGAGACGTTGTGATTTGCTGAGATCCTTCTGACATGACCAATCAGAGTTGCAACCGTCCAAAGTTAAATGAATCTGTGAATTCTTGATTCTGATGTGCATTAATTGCAGGATGTCATAACCGATAAGTCCTTTCAGTTTTGGAGCGATTCATTTGTCTCTCATTAATTCATTTCGATCATTCCGAGTTCATGGCTTAGAGTAGAGAATCTTGTTTCGGCAAGAGGTTTCGTGAGTATATCTGCAAGCTGGTCTTCGGTATTTACATATTCAAGCTTGATATCCTTTTTCTCCACATGATCTCGAATAAAGTGATATTTGATATCAATATGCTTGGTTCTGGAGTGTAACACCGGATTTTGAGTTATTGCTATAGCACTTGTGTTATCACACATAATGCTTACTTCTTTGGCAGATACATCGTAGTCTTTAAGTTGTTGCATCATCCACAATATTTGTGCACAACAACTACCAGCCGCTATGTATTCGGCTTCAGCAGTGCTCGTAGCGATTGAATTCGCTATGTATTCGGCTTCAGCAGTGCTCGTAGCGATTGAATTCTGCTTTTTGCTAAACCATGAGACAAGCCTTCCCCCTAAGAATTGGCATGTCCCTGATGTGCTGACAAGCCTTCCCCCTAAGAATTGGCATGTCCCTGATGTGCTTTTTCGATCAATTTTGCAACCAGCAAAATCTACATCCGAATACCCAACTAAGTCGAAGACATCACTCTTCGGATACCAGAGACCCACACTTTGAGTCCCTTTTAGATATCTCAGTATCTTTTTGGCAGCACTTTGAGTCCCTTTTAGATATCTCAGTATCTTTTTGGCAGCGCTTAAGTGACTCTCCTTCGGCTTTGCTTGAAATCGAGCAGCGCTTAAGTGACTCTCCTTCGGCTTTGCTTGAAATCGAGTACATACTCCTACGGCAAATGATATATCTGGACGGCTTGCTGTTAGATATAATAAAGAACCAATGATTCCTCTATACTTCGTTTGATCTACTTCTTTCCCTTCGTTATCGATGTCCATTCGTAGCGAAGTGTTCATGGGTATTTTCACTGAGGACTTTCCATCAACTCCAAACTTCTTGAGAAGATCCTTGGTATATTTTGCTTGATTGATAAAGGTACCATTTTGTTCCTGTTTGACTTGAAGACCCAAAAAGTAGTTTAATTCTCCATCATGCTCATCTCGAATTTTCCTTGCTTAAGTTTTGAGAATTTTTCACATAGATCTGAATCGGTACTTCCAAAGATAATATCATCTACATATATTTGCACCAAGAGGATGTGATCTCCATTTTTGATTCTAAAAAGGGTTTTGTCAACTATCCCTTTTGTGAATCCACAACCTATGAGAAAACACGATAAGGTGTCATACCAAGCTCTCGGAGCTTGTTTTAAACCGTATAGAGCCTTTTTGAGTTTATACACTTTATCCATCCCTATCTCAGAGATAAAACCGGGGGGCTGCTCGACATATACTTCTTCTTCCAAAAATCCATTTAAGAAGGCACTTTTTACATCCATTTGATAGACTTTAAAGTCTTTCCATGCAGCATATGCCAGAAAAATCCTTATAGCTTCGAGTCTGGCAACAGGAGCGAAGGTTTCATCAAAATCTATCCCTTCTTCTTGACAGTATCCTTTAGCTACTAACCGAGCCTTGTTCCTAACAATGACTCCTTGCTCATTCCTCTTATTTCTGAATACCCATTTAGTTCCAATGACGTTTTGATGTGTTGGTCGTGGAACCAGTTCCCATACATCATTTCTCTCAAATTGATGTAGTTCATCTTACATGGCAATGACCAAGTCTGAGTCATTTAACGCTTCTTCAACGGTCTTGGGTTCGATTTGGGATATAAAGCATGCCATCATGCATTCCCGAATGGATGCACGAGTTCGTACATTATCATGTATATCACCAATGATTTGTTCTTGAGGATGATTTCTCAACCATTTTAGATCCGGTTGAAAGGTGGTAGGAGGTGCTCCTTCATTTACAGAGGGTTCGACTTGACTACTTTGAATTATCGGCTCGTCTCCATCATTTGGTAACACTTCGGTTTGTGGTGAAGTATTCGGCAAAAGGTTAGGAAAGAGTGGATAATCATCGTCTTCTGATTCTGATCCTTTGGATAGATCTTCAATTTCTCTATCTTTTGCCTCTTCATCAGCTTGTTTCTCAGAGATCACTACGCTCTCTTTTGATGGTTCGTCGAAGACTACGTGTATAGATTCTTCAATCACCATGGTTCGCTTGTTTAGTACTCGGAAGGCTTTACTCTTTTCGGAATATCCCATGAATATTCCTTCATCAGCACGTTCATCAAAAGCCTTTAGATGTAATTTCCCGTTGTTATGTATGAAGCATTTACTTCCAAATATGTGAAAGTATTTTACAACAGGTTTTCTCCCTTTCCAGAGTTCGTATGGTGTAACACCATGATCTTTATGAATAAGAGATCGGTTTTGAGTATAGCATGCTGTATTTATTGCTTCGGCCCAAAAGCGTTTCGGTAGGCCTGAGAAAGCAATCATGGATCTTGCTGCTTCCTTGAGAGTTCTGTTGCGTCTCTCAGCTACACCGTTCTGTTGAGGAGTTCTTGCTGCTGAGAGTTGATGCAATATGCCGTGTTGTCCACAGAAATCCTGGATGACTTTGTTTACGAACTCCGTTCCTTGATCAGACCGGATTTTGACGATACTTAGATCCTTTTCGGTTTGAAGTCTTCAGAGCAAGTCTGGAAGAATTTTCTCAGTTTCATTCTTCTTCCTTAGAAAGGATGTCCAAGTGTATCTTGTGTAGTCATCTACTACCACAAGAGTGTACTTTCTTCCGCTTAGACTGACTGGATCAATTGGTCCAAATAAGTCCATATGGAGTAGACTTAATGGCCTTGCGTTGGTGTTGAGAGATTTTGTTTTAAACGAGGACTTAATCTGCTTCCCTTTTTGACAAGCTTCACACACTTTGTCCTTGTCATAGATTACATTTGGTAAACCTTCAACTAGTTCCTTTCTTGCAAGCTTGTTGATAGCTTTGAAGTTTAGATGGTTGAATTTATGATGCCATTCCCAGCATAGATCTTTTTTGCTTTTGGCAATCAAGCAAGTATTCTGTCTTGCTGTTTTCCATGTGACAACATACATATTTTTCTTTCATTTTGCTGTTAAGACAATTTCATGAGACAGCTCTGAGATAACTTGACATACATCCCGTGAGAATGTGTCTTTGTATCCTTTGTCACAAAACTGACTTGTGCTCAGCAGATTGAACTTTAATCCTTCAACATAAGAAACTTCTTGGATGATTAACCCATTTTTCATGACATCTCCGGTGCCCATGGTTTGTCCACTTGAATTTCCACCGAAGACTACTTTAGGACCATTCTTCGCTTTATAATTGCTCAGTTCTGATTTATTTCCAGTCATATGTCTTGAGCAACCACTATCTACATACCAGATGGTCCTGTTTCCCTACATTCAAAGGTTAAGTGTTTTTAGGTACCCATACCTTCTTGGGTCCTTGTCGGTTAGCGGTAAGCTTGGGCATCCATGCGTACCTAGAACTCATAAGGTTCATCCTCGGTCCACGATACCCGTTAAACACGCGATAATCATAAGGAATAGCATAGTAGGCTTGAGATGACTTCGGTGAATAAACCTTCTGAAGAGGAGGTGTAGGTTTATTTGTGTTGACTCTAGTGTATGAGGTTTGTTTATGCCTATGATGGAGCAAAAATTTTGCTCTTGTCATCGGTTCATAGTCCATCATCCAGTCCTCATCACTAGGATATAGAGTTCCTTCTCCACCTCTATGCTTGCTTGGAAACTTTTTGAAATTCTTGACATTACTCGGGTAAGAGTTCGGTCTTCCCTGAGGCATACCCTTGCGTTGTCTCTGTGAGTAATGTTGCCTCTTGTTGCCTTGGAATTTCCCTTTAGATTGGTTATTTCCGAGTAGTTGACCATTTGCGATTTGACCATGATGGTTTGGTACGCGAGGTCTATACCGAGGGGTTTGATGCCTTCTCGGGTTACTGTTTCGGAAATTTCCTCTCGTAGGTTCCACAATTTGTGTTTCAGTCGAATCGCTAGATTGACTCGTTGATTGTGGTTCTGTTCCATTTGTGGCGTTAATCACTGGCTCAAGATTTTCAGTTTGTCCTTGGACAAACACAGAACTTAAACCTTCACTAGTAGAAGGGTCAGTTGGTCGTGTTAAGAGAACATGTTGATAGGAGCTGGAGTTATAACCAAGTCCGGTTCGACTCCCTGATGGTCTTTGATCATCTACCATTCGATCCATTAGTCTGGATGAATTTGTAAATGTCACAAGTACCGCACGTAAGTTTTGCTCTCTATCATCCTTTGCTTTACACTCTTCCTCAAGAAGATGAACTTGCTTCTCAAGCTGTCTTATAGACTCAAGCATCTCATCATTTTTAGACCTTAAGTCTTCGAGATCTTGTCTTTCTGCCAATAGCTTAGCATTCTCTTCTTTGAGTTTTAAGTGTGAATCCTCAATACCATCAAACTCTTCTTTGAGTTTTAAGTGTGAATCCTCAATACCATCAAAACTCTTCATCATTCTTTCGAATGAATCCTCAATACCATCAAAACTCTTCATCATTCTTTCGAATACTTCCCTAGGGTTTTCATGATATGTGGATTCGAAGCTATAATTAGAAGAGTAGTTTTGTGAAGTTACCTCTTCTTCATCTGCCATAAGACACATTTCTTCATCCGAGTCCTCTTGACTGAAAAGACACAGTAGTCCCTTCTCATCTTCCAAACTCTCGCTTTCTGAACTTGAGCTGGAAGTACATGACTCCACGTTCTTTTCCCCTGACTTCTCTTCTACTGACAGAGCCTTCCTTCGTCTATCGTTCTTCTGGTTTCTACTTGGCTCTTCATTAGCATCATTTGATGCACTCTTCGGGTGGTGATATTTTCCCGAATTCTTCTTGTAGTTGTGCTCATCCTGATGTTTCTTGACGATGGGATATGGACATTCGGCTTTGAAGTGTCCAGGTTTTCGGCAGTTGTAACACAACATTTGCGATTCATCCTTCTCATGAGTTCTGGATCCGCTAGTCTTGTCATTGCCTTGATACTTCGTTCTTCTCATCTTGTCCGAGTTGTCATATGATTGATTCTTTCGCATGAATCTTTTGAACCTTCTTACAAACAGAGCCATCTGATCATCAGTGAAAAAATCAGATGAGGGATTAGTATTGGACCTTAGTATTGATGATGAAGGTTGATGATTTGCAACCAGAGCTATATTTCTTGTTTCAGGTTCATCATCATTCTGTGCTTCCTTTTCGAACTCGTAGGCCTTCAGATCACTGAAGATCTGTGTTGTACTCGTTGTTTTGAGGTCTCTATGATCCCGCATGGCTACTACTTTCATTTCCCAACTTTTGGGCAGTCCTCGGAGAATTTTCAAGCTTAACTCCTTTTGTGTCAGCTTTTTCTCATCAAGATCATTTATCTCCATTAATAGCTTTATGAACCGAGCCTCCATTTCAGTTATGGACTCCTTCGGGTTTAGTTTGAAATCTTCAAACTTCTTCATGGCAATGGTTAGCTTGTTCTCCTTTTCTTGCTCATCTCCATCACCTATCAGCATAAGCACATCCCAGATGTCTTTAGCGGTTTTGCACTTTCTCACTCTTGGAAACAATGATTCGTCCAGAGCTTTGTAGAGTATATCCTTCGCTATATTGTCAAGATTTACTCGAGTTCTCTCTTCGGTAGTAAGTAAGGATTTCTCCTTTGGTATCATCTCTGGTGAAGTTTGATCGGTGGCAACACGATTGGGGTTAACTTGTAGTATCTGAATGGGTCCATCAGTTATCACGTCCCACATCTCATCATGCATGGCATATAAGTGAGCCTGCATGCGCACTTTCCAATCATCAAACTTATCCAGGTTAAACATAAGAAAATGCCTATGATGTTCCATTTTAGACATAGTGCAAATTTTTGAAAAATTTTGATGAAATTTTCAAAGAGGATCACCAGGCAGTATACACAGAGTGTTCACCGTTCAGGGTAACTAGCTCTGATACCACTTGTTGGTCCCGGTGGTAACGATATGAGTCTAGAAGGGGGGGTTTGAATAGACTCAAGGGTTTTTGAAAACTTTTTGAACAAGAGAGTTAAACGCAGCGGAGAGATTATATCAAATTTTAGTTTAACTTTGCACTTAGGTTTTTCTTGTAAAAGATGTTAGGTTTGAGTGGTGTATGCAATGCAATACGTAAAATAAAAGGAGAGAGAGAGAGAGAGAGTTTTTATAGTGGTTCGGCTGTTAACTAAGCCTACTCCACTCTTCTTCACAACACGTGAAGGTTTGCACTATAAACTCCTTTATAGTACAATCTCCGTTACAACAAGCTCCTTTGATCACTAAGCCCGGCAGTCTTGTTGTTGTAGGTTTTTCAACTTTCTCCAAGTTTACTCCGCCTCTTTCTACTTCACTTGTAGAGATGGTTGAAAAGTTGTGATGATTCTCCAACTTGAAATTCTTGTGATTTGCTTCCTTGATCAGCTTCTTAATCACACAAGAACTTTCAAATAAATCTGAATATCACTTGATAAGCTTATGAATATCACACTGAAAATTTTTACTTGAATGACAATATTTCGCGTGTTCCAACCCCTTTTTAAAGTGAGATGGGACAAGGGTATTTATAGGTGGAATTTCAGATCCGTTGGACGGAAAGTGAAATTCAAAACCTATTGTCCAGTGTGTAATATCCAATGGGTATTGTTTTCTCCTTTTTCAGAATGTCAGTACTTTCTAGCCGTTTGTCCACTTTTGTGTGAGGACAAAGTGTCTTTTGTTCCTCAAAAAGGTGACAATCATTAAATGCTTCTTGGGATCGTTGCATGTGACCCAAAATGACATTCAGCTATACCCATTCTCAAGGCAGTAGATAAGACAACTTATCAGAGAATGTCTTTGCCTTGGTTGTGAGAGAATGATTGTCCTTATCATTTCTCTTAAACTCCTCGAGTCAATCATACTCTTGATTGCTCGATTATAGGAGCTTGGCCCTTCCAGATTTCGGCCTAAGATCTTAGTCTTCGGTTCTTCAACTTTTCGTGTCTTCGAGTCTTCGAGTCTTCGATCGAAGTCTTCATGACTTCGGTATGTAAGACTCAAAATCCTTCGTAAACTAAGGATTCGGTTGCCTTTCAAGACTAAGATAAACGCATACTTATCTAAGAAAAAAAATTGGGGGTCTCCTCGTATAGTTTGGTATCATCAAAATCAACAACTCGGGGTTCCTAACACCTTCATTTGGCAAGGACAACTCTTCTAGAACAATTCCATTGGAAAATGAATCTTGAAATGGTTCTTGAATTGTTAAATCTTCCCATCTAGCAATATTTTGATCCATTTGAGCTTGTATCTTACTTAGTTGAGACATCATGTGCATAAGTTTGTTACTTTTCGTGGATTCCATCTCAAAAGTTGGGTCAAATGGTTGGAATTCTTGTTAAAACTCTTGATATAGAAGCACTTGAGATCGCCCACCATATTGATAATTAGGATCAAATGTGAAGCAATTTTCCGCCTTTTGAGATCATCCACAATACGCACACCACAAGAGTTGTGAACTTCGTGGTGTGTCTCCTTGATAAGTGGCTTGACTCATGTTGGCACAAAATCCTTGAGTAGGTTGTTGAGGAGCATGATTGGTGGGATTGAGTATATAGCAATTCTCCACAAAGTGATTCCCACCACAAAACGAGCACCATTTAGGTTGTGAGATGAATGCTTGAGATGAGCCTTCATAAATATAATCTTGACTTGAGTTGGCAAAATTTGAGAAATGCACTTGTTGTTGCATTCCTCCATAGCCTAGGTTCATTTTCCAACTCATCTCATAATCCTGGGAATAAGAGTAAAATGGTGGCATAGCTCCTTGATAATCATATCCATCCATAAAAAAAATTGTTAACGAAGATAAAAACAAATAAATAAAAAAAATGATGGAATAGACTCCTAGAATAAAACTTTCACTAATGTCAATACTTAAACGCCACTTCCCCCGGCAACGGCGCCAATTTGATTGTAGCATATTTTCATAACAATTCAAATACCCGGAGTATTCCGGGGTATCGATCCACAGGGAAGCGGGGCGTACCGAACACTAGTTACTAATATATTCTTATGAAGCTAATCCTAACGAAAATGGTGTTTGAACGATTGCGAATATCATAATAAACGAGAATAAAGAAAGCTAGTTGATGAAAACAATATAGAGAGAGTGGGATTTCCGGATTTAAGTGTTTAATCGCCTAGTGCCAAACTAAGGTGAGATATGTAATTTGGGTTCTAACAAATGTGGAAAATTGCATTCACGAAAGGGGAAGGAATTACTCCCATAATTCAAACCCACAATAAGGAACTAATCAAGAACAAGCAATCTAAATGAAATCCCTTAACAAATATCCCCTCTCCCAAGGTGCAAATGTCAAGTGCAAATGTGAGTGCTCTAGTCTATGCCCTAACTCCCATCAAGACACAACTATAGCAAGATACAAGTGAAGAAGCGGTATTGTGTGGGTTGATTCGTCAAAAGATATTTATGTTAAAACGGAAAGTCTGTGACTCCCCGAGTGTCGGTCTCGAAGGAGGGACGTGGAGGTGTGTCAAACGTTCGGGAGTTTACTTGATTGGATCATGCATAGAATTCGAGTGTGGTGAAGGGTGATTTGTGAGTGAGAGTAGTTCATTGGTTGGTTTGAGTGCAAGAGAGTAGTAAAGTAAAAATGATTTTGTGAATATGTAAAAGGGGTAGGGATTGGATAGTGTTCATGAATATTGCATAGTGGAGTGTCTAAGGTCATGGATTAGGATTGCTAGGATATTGTCTATTCAAGAGTGTGTTTGTAACACTCCCATTTCCTTTTGGTTAGATGTTTGAGCTTCCGCAATATTATTAATTATAAATGATTTTAATAGACCCCAATTTTCATAACCAAAATTTCCTAATAAGTATTTAATTTTTTTTTCTTTCTTAATTGAAAATTTACTACAATCATTGTGAAAGCATTAATAACCAATAGAAAATGGGTGTTACCGCCACGCTCAGGTATTTCTCTTATACCTAAACGCTAAGGTTAAAACCAACCAAATTAAAATAACTCAAGGTTTAAGGTTCAAAAATATTTATTAAGAATATTAACCCAAAGTACGTACTAGTACAAAAATAACGAACAAACTAACTAATCTAATTAAATGATGATAAATTCTCTAGGTGATTCGCCCTCGTAATCCATGCTCATGCAGATGCACCTGAAATATATTGAAAGAGTATCCAAAGTTAGCGCAAAGCTAAGTAAGATTTAATTCACCTCCTAAAATAACTATTTACACATAGCACAAATGAGCAAAAACTTGTAGATAATAATTAGAGCATCCTTATCAATAGGGTTATTTCGCGGTTCTTGAGGAGTTTTTGTAAGTGTGATTAGGAAAGAGAAAATGAGGATGAAAAATAAAATAAAAAAAAAACAAAACTGATTTTTTTTAAAAAAAAAATTAAAAAAGTAAATGCCAGGCGCCCCTCCCGGCGCATGCAGGGTACGCTCCCGCTAGGCAGATTTGTGACTTCCACGCGAAGGCAGTGCAGCTGCCATTAATAAGCATTGGGTCCCATTTTCTGAAATATCCCAACCTCTTGCAAATGCTTCTCTTCCTCTCTCTCTCATTCCTTCTCTCCTGCTAGGTGGCAATAACTCTGCAACTTTTGTACTATTATTTCTTCAATATCCATTGATATGGATGCCCTTAGTATGCATAAATGTATACATTAAAATTATTGGAACATATAGATGCAAATAAACAAAGTTCACGATATTCGAAGTACTCACAGTTCTCCAACAATACTCAAGACATCCAAAACCCATAATTTCTCAAAATATTCTTAATTCATAATTTCCAAATCGATATTTCTCACAGTAGAAATTTTAGGAACATTTGGAAAGTAATATATATTCCAAAGTCATTGTTAATATATACATGTACATATACATGGAGGAACACCAATCCCAATACAATGGGCAGGGTCTTGTTTCATCAAGTCCTAGTGAACAATAATCTCTCTATTGAACACTACACAAAATCCCATTCAATCTCAAATAATGGGCAGGGTCTTAATTAATAAGCCCTAGTGAACAGTAATCACTCTACTGAACACTACACAAAAATCTCATTTAATCTCAAATAATGGGCAGTGTCTTAATTAATAAGCCCTAGTGAACAGTAATCACTCTACTGAACACTACACAAAAATCCCATTTAAGTGGAATAGAACTAATACCTTAAGTGTGCACACCCCCAATGGGTTTCCAAGTCCAATGGGTAGTAACTAGTCCTAGTAGTCATGATACGTTTCTAATTACTACTACTCAATAGGGTAAATACCCTAGTGGTAGACTCAACTAACCACTCTTCATAATAACAGAACCAAAAGTCGTATGGAGACAGGACACGTTTCTACTGCTCGTTTCACAACTAACAGGGTCTTAACCCAAGTATCTAGAATTTCACAACAGGATACTACACAAACCTTAAAATTCATTAAGGGCATCACAACCCAACAAAATATTTTATCCTTTATCTGTATAAAAAGATTAATAAAAATATTTCTCATATGCCACTCCAAGATGGTAGATTTTCAAAATTCAATCACAAACTTTGTAGCCAACTAAAACATAGACTACTAATAACATTCACTTGAATTTCATATACAAATGTATGCATTTTCCCAAAATATTCATATGCCTCCCATCAACATAATATTCCAACCTCTGTAACCAACACATATGCATATAATCTCAAGTAAACAACTTCTCAATGGCTCAAATAATCAACAAGACACAAGAAACAGAAACTGACAGAAATTTCAGAAATTATGCCATAGATTGTAGAATTTTCTGAGGAAAATAAGTAGCATATTTAAACACAAAATTTTCCAGATAATAAGTACAACAAGTCTATATTATACACAAAAACTTTCAGGCCAATCCAAGGTCTAGAAGTATTTGTTTCGAAATTTTTCCAAACACTGCGCTGCACAGAAATTTAACTGACAGCACACTGCCACAACTTTACGAAATTTTTCTAGAAATAATGAAGCATATATCTAACAAAATAATTTTATATACATCAAATATCATAAGTCTAGGATCTCTAAATAAAATTTCAGGCCAATCGGAATTCAAAAAGTATTTTTAACGAATTTTGATTTCAAACTGCGCCTGTCAGAATTTTCTCAAATTAAACAGTGGCTACAATGAATAGAACCCTTATTTCTTAATACCATGCAATCACCATATAACTATATACCACACAAAATATATTTATGCACAATTCACAATAAAAACTTAGAAAAAATAATATTTTTATTGAGAAAAAAATATAATTTTGGTGATACTTACTCTAGAGCCAAAACTCTACTGCACCCACTAGAAATTCTTGATCATCCTTGTCTGCTAGTTTGAGACTAATTGATGATGAATAGGGAGAATACTAGGGTTTTATTTGTTTGGGAGCGAGAGGGAATGGCGACACAGGAGAAGAAAAATATATGGAATTAGGGTTATCTCAGATAAGATACTATATAAGTAGAGGGAAAATATAATTAGGATTAGGAAGCTATTATATAATATCTCTAAAATAATATTTGTAAAATACTCTCAAAACAATTTTGGATCAAATAAATATAATTTGATAATTGGCTAATAGAATTCTGGATCATATAATAAAAATAAGTTATTCTAAAAATAATACTATTTTTATCAAAATATTAAAAATAACCGGGGTATCACACTCTACCCCCCTTAAAAGATGCTTCGTCCCCGAAGCATAACCATACGACAACAAAGAACAAGGGAGACTCGATTAATAAGGAACTCAAGAGACTCAAACTTAGGTACAATGCACTACCAAGAGGAGGTATCACAGTGTTATCTTAGTCCTTTTCCACCCTTTGTGTACTAAGGCTTCTTTGACTTAGGAGTGCCTTCAAGCATCCAAAGTTCTAAGAGGAATTTTATCAAACACTTAAATGATTGTCGTCTTGGCTTTCCAACCATCGTGCTGCCTCTCCTATAACTGAAAATGGGAATAATTTGAGTCGAACTATTTCCTCGCTAACGCCTTCTTGTCTGTACATCCCACATGCTCGTATAAACCTTGTGATGTGTGCGTTGGGATCTTCAGATGGTAATCCCGAATATTGACTATTCTGAACCAGTGTGAGAATAGTTGGATGCACGTGAAAGTTGACATTCTCCATTGGAGGTACATAGATCGAGTTGCGCATGTTAAAATCCGGAGTCATGTAATCTGCAATTGATCTTTGTGGTTCTTGAGGATTTCCATAATATTCCTCTTCACGATTGTTCTCTTGGTTGTTTGCTCTGTTAGCTTGTGGTTCTTCAATGATTGGTTCTTCATGGTTAATCGGTACTTGTGGATTAATTGGAACTGGGGGTGGATTTGGTATTGTTGTGTCTCTTCCTTGTGGATTTCTTGTTGCGCTTGATGAAGCCATTAGTGATCCTTGGGTATTTTTCCTTCTAGTTGCTCTATTAATTTCAGGAATGTAGGGTAGTAAACCTTGATTTCCTTTTGCTCGCGTGTGCATTCACCTAGTAAAATTATCAATGAAACGAAAATTTCCACAATTGACTAGAAGTAGTCAATTGGGTTAGTAGCAAAAACAAGTAAAAACAAAACAAAATTAAATGGAATGGATTAACATTTCTCAAATCTAACATTCATGCAATCAAAGTAAACAAAAACATATGACAACCTATTGCCCTCCCCGGCAACGGTGCCATTTTGAAGAAGCGGTATTGTGTGGGTTGATTCGTCAAAAGATATTTATGTTAAAACGGAAAGTCTGTGACTCCCCGAGTGTCGGTCTCGAAGGAGGGACGTGGAGGTGTGTCAAACGTTCGGGAGTTTACTTGATTGGATCATGCATAGGATTCGAGTGTGGTGAAGGGTGATTTGTGAGTGAGAGTAGTTCATTGGTTGGTTTGAGTGCAAGAGAGTAGTAAAGTAAAAATGATTTTGTGAATATGTAAAAGGGGTAGGGATTGGATAGTGTTCATGAATATTGCATAGTGGAGTGTCTAAGGTCATAGATTAGGATTGCTAGGATATTGTCTATTCAAGAGTGTGTTGTCTTAGTCCTTTTCCACCCTTTGTGTACTAAGGCTTCTTTGACTTAGGACTGCCTCCAAGCATCCAAAGTTCTAAGAGGAATTTTATCAAACACTTAAGCTACACACTATCCTACTATTCTTGAGAAGTCCATAGGAACTTTGATTGTGTTAAGCTTCAAATCCTAACTCTAATCAAAGACATGAAAGAGTCAAGAGCTCAATCTCTCATCTAGATTGGCCAAATCCAAACAAGATCTCATCAAAACAACAATCAAAAGACAAGAATAGATAATCCATCAACACAAACTCATAGATCCAAAATATAGAAATAAGATCATCACAAAAACAATATTCAATCACACAATCCAATTCCCTAGACTAAATTAGCTACTCATAATATGAAATGCAAGCAAAAGCTAATTTAGTCCAAGAACAAGATAGCTAAAATTATAGAAATGAAATAGAGATCACCTAGAGAGAAGAAGATCTTCAATCCAAGCCTGTTGTCTTCTACAATGGAGATTGATCTAATCTAAAAACTAAGAAAAAATGGAGAAAGTTCTCCAAAGGAAAAACTAAGAAAAGGAAAACTAATTTTCTGGGCTCCCCCCTCTGGAAATTCATCAAATGGGTTTAAATAGTCTCCGAAATGATAACCCTAGCTGAAATTCGCGCATCACTGTCTCCACGCCTCTCACACGCGTGTGAGCGTGCGTGGGAAGCTTCTGGAAAGTTTTCACGCCTGCTCACACGCGTGTGGCCTTCCAGTTTGGTCCTCCGGGGCTCCGCTCTTGCCTGGTTTGCTCTTTAAGCTCATCTTTTGGTCCTATTTGCTCCCGGGGCTCCTGTTTTACTTCTTTTAAGCTAAAAATAGCTTTTGTGCATCAGTTAGTGATTTTCAAGCATTTACGCACGTAATTTATCAAGTAAGGATGCTATAGACGCGATAAAACACCCTAAAATGTGCCTGAAATAAGGGTATCTCGGAGTCTTATCAACAAGTAATTTAGGCCTTTAGTCACAAGCATCATAATAGAAATCACAATTGCATCATAAGTATAAAACCCAAATATAAAACATAACATTAAAAATTAAGAACAAGGCACAAAAGGTTCATAAACAACTATCACCCAAAAATCCCAAAATAACTTTAGCTAATCATGGCTAGGATAGAATTTAAAGCACAAATGTCAAAAGAATTTACAAAAACTAAGAAAGTAAAGGAAAGGGGAAGAAATTCTCCCGAATGTAGTCTTCCTAGCCTCTCATTCTCCCTCCAAAGCTCTTGTAGCTCCTTGATGGTGAGTTTCTTCTCCAAAAGTGGGGGATCCCTCCTTGCTTCCTTGAAGAGAAAAACCGCCTTTACTCTCACTCTTTTTGTCTCCAAAAACACAGCTTAGGTCTAGGGTTTTAGGAAAATGAGCTTTATATAGTGGAAACGAAAATATGGGCAAAATAGGCAATTCCGCGCAACAGATCTGGACTGTCACAGGATTCTCGACGCGTCGCGAGCCTCGGACTATTTTTTCAGAAATTCTTACGGCAAGGACTCGACGCGTCGAGCCTCAAATCCTCACGCATTGAAGTGTTTCTTCGCGACGGGCGGGATTCCGGACACGTCCAACTCTAAAATCAGCCTTCTTCACTCGTTTTGACTCCAATCGTGCCTTCAATCGTCCCTTTGCTTTGCATTTGATCTAAAATGGCTTCAAAATACTAACAAACGCCTTAAAAACACCAAAATCAAGAATAAACCGTGTCTACACTAGAAAGCAAAGAAACATGAATTGGAGATAGCAATATACTACGTTTAAGCTCAAAAGTTGATCTAAAATACTTAGAAAAATAAGCACAAATGAGATCATATCACAACAACAGTGTGCAACTGTTTAAGATATAAAGTTAGAAACAGTGATATTAAAACTGATAATTAAACACTAAGTTAAAGGGCTTTATTCTTGGGAAATACCGTAGTAGTGAGAGATGCAAATAACCAAGTAGGGGCGCCATAAGGCTGGCACCTTTCCCTAGAATTCAAAATATAAGCCCAAGCATTAAGAATATCTATGCGTACTCAGGACCCTGAAATAAAAGACATGAAGTCTTCCCGCGTAGCAACCCGTCCTTCGCATTCGAACAACACCTCGTTCCTTCGAATACAAAATATAAACATGTAAACATTAAATGAGAAGTATTTACGAAGAAGATTAAAAAAAAATTCAGCAACTAACATGTCACGGTCTGAGCTGTTAACCATCCAATTGTAAACATCAATATCCTTGAGTAAACGCACAGGGGAGGGCGGCACTTTTCCAAGAAAAGTGTAATAAGGTGGAAATTGAGCTCTACGCATAGGGGTAATATCCCCGGCAGTATGACGTAACATCTTTTTTAGAGCACGACAATGAGGTGGCACAATACCTGACGATAAGCTCGGGATATCCGGTATAAGTTGCTGAAATACAACAACAAATAAATTGAGCAAAGTTACCAAATAAATGAGACAAGGATTAGCAAAAAATAAAAAAAAATTACCTTTACAGGAGTGAACATACTATCTTGTCTAGCAACAGAACCAAACTCCCCCTCTAAAACAAGGGCATGGGGTGGCAAGGGTGCAGCAACAGCGTTGGACGTGGGCAAAATCACCTAAACACCCGATAAATCATGGTAATGGAAAAAGAAATCACCTTGTATAGCAGTGCGTGCAAGAGAAAACTACTGATAGAAGTCCGTGCATTCAATGTATAATGTGCAACCATCCCAAACATAGCCTTTTAATAAAAACTAACATGAAAATGAGTAGAACATCTTATTAACCATAACAAAAGCATTACTAAAAGCACACACGCACAAAACTGGTTGTATGTGCAAAGTTTTATGTGTTAAAACATAGGTAGAATTCCAAAGATAGTAACCTGAAAATAAAAATCACTTAAACTTTCTACGCTTGTATACAACCATACTTACTGAAGGTTTCGCCCCATCACCACCAACATTACCCGCATTATATGTGCAGGCAATCTCACGAACTCCCCCCCAATCTATGGATGCACAATCCTGTGTCAACCCAAGGCTAAATGAGGGCATCCCCGCATCTGTCTCGCGTTGAAATGTCGTACGCTCAATCTCCTCAATGACACGAATATTGTCAGGATTAGACCAAATGTCATCATCTTGTTGCATCGCAGTTAGCTCCATAGGTTGTTTAGTATCTATATTTCCATCCCCATCCGCACACACCTGCTGTTTAGAAATCACAATAATATGCTTTGCAGCATCCACAATCTTTTGGAAACTACCGGAGCACGAAGACTGCTCGGGTGTGCTTTCAAAAACTCCAGAAGGTCATCCAACGCGTTAGCCACACCTAGTTACTTGCCTTCAAACTGCTCTTCAACCGTCTATACAAAAGTAAACAGGCCAAATGATGAAAATATACCAAACTTGTAGAGCACTAAAAGATAGGAAAAAAAAACCGCACACAATCAAACAGATTTATGGAAATAAAAAATGGTTTGTGCACATACCGAAGAAGAACCTATACCTCATGCGGGAATAAAACCACGACAACATAATAAACACTCCAACCAATGCACATTGTACAACATTGATAAGGAAAAAATAAAGTAAAAAATTGGTATACCTTCTCCACATGCTCAACACCTATAGCATCATGTACCAAGGAAGACTCAACAACACCTCTACCGAACCCACCCCCATTAATCTCCTCGGCCTCACGTTGTTTTAGCAATTTTGATGTCCAACCACGGATAGAAGGCAACAGTCGTGGCACATGCCTCGTAGGATGAGTCAACCTGTCCACGTACAACGCCTGCATAGGAAACATATTTAGTAAATTGCACACACCAACGAAAACATAAAATATTATAAATAACTGAAGGATAATACAACATACAGTCAAGAACAACAACGGGCCCGTAAAGGGTTGATTCTGCTTGTGAATCCATTTCCCATGGGTATCAACCAAACATTCAAGCAAAAACCTGCACCAATTAAGATCTTTGATCTTTTCAACGTCTTCAAAATGGTTGAAAATGAGCTGGTACGCATAGCCATTTCCCATGGTCGTGCATAGCGTGCTAACAACTAAAATCGCAAAGTGACGCTTGAACCAAATGTCACCATCCAAATGATCACCAAACTTGCGGCCAATTATCCCTGCCGTAGTATCATGCTTATCCCTAACAAACTTCCCCCTCCATTCTTTCAACAAATCACTAACATCATCTTTAGCCCATTTAGTAATAACAACCTCACCACGTGGTAATCCCAACACCGCCTGCACATCCTCCTCCTAATATTAAGCACAGCTCCATTCCCCAACCTAATACACATGCTGTCAGGATCAAAGTTATTCAACAGCCAACAGCCCATTTGTAACGGAGTATCATGAATCTTTAAATGTAGCAACTGGTCTAGGCCAATCTCCCCCACCGCCCTTTTCTGACATTCATTAAATTTCTTCATCGAAAGCACCAACTTGATAGTTGCGGCTCGAGTGTTCATGGACACACCATTCCCACGGGCTTGCACTTGAGGGGGAGGCTGCACACGCACTACCGGTGGTGGAGAAACAAAATCATCATCGCGCGCAACAGTGTTAGCATTGGTACCTGTACACATACACTATTATATTAAATGATGGCATGGAAACAATGGACTCACTATTTACAGTTGAGAACACAGACAATATAGTCTGTATGCACACACTATTAAAAGTGTATACAGTATCGTCTATATGCACACAGATAGTTACATGTACGCACACACTATTACATTAAGAGCATAAAGTGTGTGTAGATAGCATGTATGTTTAAGCATAAAAAATTAAATGCACACACAGGAAAAAATACTACTATGACATTAGTAAAAAATACTAGTATCAAAAATTAAATGCACACACTATTACATTATTAATAAATAGTATAGTAATTACACACATAATTAGTATAGTAAAAGATTAAATCATTCAAAACGACTACGAACTGAAAAACGGAAAACAAATAATAGAAGTGACTTTACCGCAAAAAACAAACATCAAAGCAACCAATACAATTTCAGGAAAATAAGAAATTGAAGAAGTACAAGTGGTTTTACAAGATCATCAGAACTTGTTTAAATTGTTTTTGCAGTTCAATTGCACAGGTATAGAAGTGACTTTACCGGTCTTTTTTGTTTCTTTAACATTTGTAATTAATTTCAATTTTCTACGAACAACGAATTTAAATGATTTATTATAACTGTATTTTTTTCAGTCTCTTTCATTACCAAGGATTGATTATTATTTCCTCAATTTTTGGTTTGTTGGAGCAAATTTTTTTCTTCAGTTTAAAATTTTTCTAATAATTATACATTTTTCTTCCCATGTGTATACCAAATACGCATAGATGAAATGCAAAGGTAGTACATTTATAATGCTTCAACCATGAACTAAAGAAAAAAAAACAAACAAAAAACAAAAAAAAAAAACCGCAAAGCAGACTAAGAACGGAGAAATCTCACACCCATTACAGGCCAACATCGTCTATTTATTATCAGCCCCTATAATTATGAAGCTATGCTTCAACCATGAACTAAAGATGGAATCCACAACTTAAAAAAAAAGAAAAAAAAAAGGCAAATCAGAACAAGAACGGCGAAATCCAACCGCCATTATAGGCCATCATCGATTTTCACCTTGAAAATCTCTACCCACTGCATGACCAAGAAAGGCGAAATACTTTTTAAAAAAAATACCTTCATCTGCGTGAGAACCCGAAGCTCTACGCTTAGACTGTCTCAGACCGGAATCCTCCATACCATGCAATAGATGTTGCCGCCAATGAGGGATAGAACGTATGTGGAAGATAATGAACAGGCAGGCGTGTGCAATAGGCAATAAATCACGCGGGAATAATCAAGGTAATTGTATCAAATCAGAATCCTTACCAAAATCTAAACACATTAAAACATAAATAAAAAGCTAAAGTGCCATCCCGCACCATGAACCATAAGCCATTTGTCATGTCGCACCCTGGACTTTTATAAGTGACTATTCGATTCACAAACCAATTTTTTTTCCACCTAGTCTGTTTAGCCAGTTTCGTTTAGGTAACAGGTTATACGATGCTGATGTGGATGTGTTTACTTCTTGACGTGTTAAAATTAGTTGAGGTGGCAGGCATTCATCAACTCCTTCAATTAAACCCAAATATGATACACAAAGCTAACCCTAATTTCAATTTCTCCTCCCACTCTAAATCCCGTAATCGCGTTGAATTAAGGACGAACCAGTGGAAGGACGCCAAGCCTCCGACGACTGAAACCCTAAATTCCTAAGCGCAACGAGGCAGTGGACGAACCATTGGACGGAAGACGGAGCACGAACGAAGGCATTTGGAATTTATGCGAAGGACGAGTAACGTACGTAGGACTATATATGCGAATAGTGTAGGAATTTGGTAATTGAGAAGTATATGCGAATATGCTGTGAAAAGGCTTTGAATATGATGTGTTGTGGTCCTGGTTTTGCTTTGATTAAAGTATAGATTTTGCATTGATTTTGATGTGGTGTGGTCCTACTGTCCGCTGTATTTGATTAAAGTGATGTAGTGGGTCCTGTTGCCTGCTGTATGTCTTTTGCTTTGTGCCAAAATATTTGAATGTGATGTAGTGGTCCTGGTATACTGCATTGTGTGTATAAAGTGAGACAGTGTGGTGTGGTGTTACTTTTATGTTTAAATATGCATTGATTTTTTTTCCAGGATGTGTGAAAGTGTGGAACTAATTATTCATCATGGTGGAAATTTTATGCAAAACCCTATGCTTACATATGTGAATGGTGAGACTGAAGTAGTGCACTTGGACCCTGACTTAATATGTTATCCCCACCTAGTTAAGTATATAAAAGACCAAAGATATGGGAAAATATCCTCACTGACTTATAAGTTGACCACAGAACCATTTACGGCTTTAAAAGTACTTCATAATGATGCTACTAGTCTCCACTTAGCTCAGATTGCAAGTGAAAATAAAAGGTGTGAGATTTATGTAGAACATGGGATAGATGAGCCTGAGGTGGGTGCTTTATCTTTACCTGGGCCTGAAAGGGGTAGTGTAGATCAAGCTAGGGATGAGGGGAATGAAGTAGAGGCTAACATAGGGGGTGAGGAAGCAGAACTAGAAGCAGAACTAGAAGCAGAACTAGAAGCTGATTTTAGGGGTGAGGAGGAAGAACTAGGGGTTGATTATGGAGGTGAGGAGGCAGAACCAGGGGATGATTTTGGAGGTGAGGAGGCAGAACCAGGGGATGATTTTGGAGGTGAGGAGGCAAAAGCATATTCTGGACTAGGGAGTGATTATTACAGTGAGCAGGATACTGATTTAAGCATTGGAAGTGAGCACATTACTAGTGGCAGTGAGCACTTAACAAGTGACAGTGAGCACATAGAAAGGAAAAGGGTGCTGAAGAGAAAAACAAAAGGTAGAGTAGATGATGTACTAATACCACCTTATGTGCTACCAGATGAAAATCCCTTAGGAGATGATGCAGATTCAGTGTATTATGATTCACAAGATCCTCCAACAGTTGAAGCAGATTTGGAGAATGAGGATGGGGTTGAGGTGCAATCAAAGTACAACGATAAACACCCTAAGTACAACCCTAAATCAGATCCACCTTTTATTGAATTAGGTATGTACTTTGATGACAATGTGCAATTTAAGCTTGCTATGATTTCATATGCTCTACACACAAAGAGAGACTTATTTTGGAAAAAGAATGGGTTAAAATATGTTAGGGTTGAATGCCTTGGAAAGGGGTGTGAGTTTCATTTAGTGCAGGGTGGGAAGAAAGAAGACAATTGCTGGTAGATGGAGTGGGAATTATGGGCCATTTGTGATGAAGAAATTGAATGAGAACATACTTGGAAGTGCAGAGTGGGAAGTTGTTTATAATGGAGCTGATGGATATGAAGTCAAAAAAGGAAGATTTCAATTCAAGGTGAATTTAGAGATGAGGACTTGTTCTTGTAGATTATGGCAGTTGACAGGGTTGCCATGCTCTCATTCCATTTGTGTTATATTTCACAAGGGCCATCAACCAGATGAGTACATTCATGAGTGGTATAGTAAGGATAAGTACTTGAAGACCTACGAGCATGTCATAGAGCCAATCAATGGAGAAATGTTTTGGCCAAAAACTGAAGGAGATGAGATCCATGCTCCAGTCCCAAGGAAGATGACTGGAAGGCCAAAGAAAAAAAGAAAGCTTCAAGATGATGAAAAGAACAAAGACAAGAACAAATTGAGTACAGAGGTTAGAAAGCTGTCAAGGAAAGGAAGAGTAATGACCTGTCAACTGTGCAAGGAGAAAGGGCACAACAAAATATTTTGTCCAACTTTGTCAAGCCAAGTAGGAGCATCTAGGCCTGCTACTGTTAGAGCCAGAGGAGCTGAAGAAAACATTGTTGGAACTCAAGAAAGCACTCTTGAAGATGCTAGCAGATTGAATAATTAGAGTACTTGTAGTTTGTTTTGTTAGCTACTGATTATTGTATGTGTTTTGCTACTGTCCTTGGCAGTTTTTTTGCTACTAAAATGGCTGCTGAATTATGTTGGTATTGTGCTATATTTGACAGTTAAGTTTGTATGACAATTTTTGGCAAAACTTATTGACAGTTAAGTTTGTAGGACAGTTTGTATATTTGACCAACAACTTATTGACAGTTTTTGACAATGTATATGTCACTTTGTATGTTAAGTTGAAGCAGTCAAATTGAGCTGAACTTTGGCAGTTTGTATGTTAAGTTTGGTAGTTTGTATGTTAAGTTTGTATGTCAGTTTAGCAGTGAACTGTGTATGTTTAAGCAGTCAAATTGAAACAAATTATGCCAAACAATCTGGCAGTCAAGTGGACTAAAACCAAACAACACATTTAGACAGTAAATGGCTACTGGAAATGGCTACTGGAAAGTGAAACAGCAAACTTGGAACATTTCATTACAACCTTAACAACGTTTTACATTTTCTAACTACAATTTTTGGCTAAAAGCATCACCACAATTACAATTAACATAAAAAAACATTTCATCCTTAACAATTGATTTTCTTTTTTCATTGCACTATACTCATTTAAAATGAGTGCTCTCACACCTTCAAATTCACTCCTCAAAGACACCACTAGATTCTTTAGGTCTTCTTGCTCACTTTAGCACCTCCTTGCATTTTGATCCTTCCAAAGGAAAAAGCCACATCCATTCCCATCCTACACAATTCAATTACGAAAAAAAAAACCTACAAATTTTAGAAAACCCTAACTTTATCAATTCAAAATCAAAATTCATTCAGAAGATGACAAAGCTCTTACCTTCCATCTTTGACACCCAAAGAATTGCTTTCCCGACTCTCTACTTGTGCAAATAGGAGCTTTCAACCCACAATTACAATAAATACTAGGTTCATAATCCATGTTTACTCTCACTCGAGATGTATTCCAGGAAGATGACATCTTCACCGCTGAGTGTTTCATCCAAGAATAGCTTCTCGCCGGAGGAAATGGTAGTGTCTGATTGCGTCGTCGGCCGGAGCAACTCGCTGTGCACCCAGAGCTGTGAAATCGAGAACTGTATAGAAGGTGAATGACAAATGTGTTCTATATTAATACTGGAAATAAGGAGGAACAATGCCACATCACACTTTTACCGCTGCCATGTCACCTAGGCAACAGGGAAACTGGCTAAACAGACTAGGTGGAAAAAAAAATTGGTTTGTGACTCGAATAGTCACTTATAAAAGTCCAGGGTGCAGCATGACAAATGGCTTATGGTTCATGGTGCGGGATGACACTTTAGCCTAAATAAAAATACTAAAATATCCCTACAGCAATTAAAAACAAGGGCCACGGCATATTTGATCTCAATCGTTAAAATATAAGATTTAATGGATAGGATACGATCTCACGATCTTACCTAAGCAAGTGATCTTATATGATCCTAACTCTATATATATATATATATATATATATATATATATATATATATATATATATATATAATATTATATCCAACCAATTGGTGGTCGAAAAAAAAGACTAATTTAAACAATTTTAAATGGGCGAAAAAAATTTCCGACCACACATCAGAAGTGGTCGGAATTTCCATCATTTTCCGTCCAATTTAAATCTTCGTCGAATTTTTTTAAAAAAAAATCACTTTTTCAGATCAGTTTTGTAGGTGATTGAAAAAGTGATCAGAAAATTGAAGATTTTGAGTAGTGAATGGACATCTAATATTTATTCACATCGCTCATAACAAAACCTCTTCTCACATGAAATCAATCCTCTATGTGTGTGTTAGCGATACGTATGTGTGTTTCTAATAAATTTTACATAATTTATTCTTTGAAAGATACTATGTAGTTATGTTATTTTTTTAAAAAAAAAATACATTTTTAAAAAATTAAAATTTTAGATAATTCTTCATGTGAAAAATGAATTAAGAAAAATTAAATATTAATGAGAGAGGTACAAAGAACGTTATTTTTGTAAAATAATAAACTTATTAGCAAAAATAAATAAAAATTCGGCAAAATGCTATATGGATAGATTAAAATAATATATTATTTAAAATCACTTTATTTATAACTTAAATTAAATTATAAATTTTAAAATAAGCTTTTCCAATTAAATTTTTGTAAAAATTTTACCAAATTTCACTCTTTTTACATTTGACAATACTTTAAGCTAAATTCACTTAATAATAATAATAATAATAATAATAATAATAATAATAATAATAATAATAATAATAATAATAATAATAATCTATATTATATATAAAATTAAAATCCTCCTATTTCATTTTTCCGGACAAATTTTTGTAGTCAATTAATTAAATATTTTATTGGTCAAATAGTTAATAAAGCTTATTTGGTAAAAAAAATTGTAAAATAGAAATTAACTAATATCTATAATTGGTAATATTGTTTCTATATTCACGTACCAACACTATTAATAAAAGTAAAATCCTCCCGTTCAACTTTCCCGCACAAACTAATATTATTAATTAATTGATTAAAAAATTAATAAGTTTTGATTGGTAACAAAATTTTATTTACCAAATTCTAAGAATAATTAAACCATTATAATTGTGAGAATAATGGAAACAAATTCTACGTAATTTTATTAGAAAAAAACAATTTATTTATTATTATTTACACCAGTAATAATAATTCGAATACTTATCTATACTACTAATCTACTATTAATAAAAATAAAATCACCTTTTGTGAAATATCCGTCCAAACAATAATAAAGATAAAATGGAAAAGAAAACCGATTTTACTAATTGATTGAAAATATAAAAAAATCCTAATAGAAAAAGAAATGAAAATTAGGCAAATTGGAAAAGGAAAATAATATTAATAATTGACTGAAAATTATTTAAAATTTAAAAAAATTAATCACACTTTCCTTTTTAAAAAATTAAATTATTTAAACTTTAAAAAAATTAATTAAACATGGGTTGTTAGATTTTTTTATATTAATTAAAATTAATTCATTCAATTCTCAAAAAAAAATTAATTCATTCAAATATGGAGGGGAAGAAAAAATTAAATGTGATTTGGTGAAAAAGTATATACTTAAGGTATAAAAGTATAATTGCACATATATTAGTGTAATTGACTAATAATTATTACCTAATAATTATTATGATAATTAAGTTAAACATTGGTCGTTGAATTTATTTTTATAATAATTATAATTAAAGTATTTCTCATTTTTTCCATATTTATTTTAGTAATAATATAATTACATAAGTCATATTACATATCGATCTTTTTAAGATAATTGTAGACAAACAAGTCATATATTATTCAATTAATTGAGTAATACTTTTGCACTAATCTTATAATCAAATAAATGTACATGTTCAATATTAGAATTTTTTTATAATTTCATCTTTATGTTTATTATTTAAATATATAATAAAAAAAATTTATCCATGCATCGCATAGGTAATTGAACAATTATTTGCTCTAACTCAAGCAAGGAAACATAATCAATCCAACCAATTTCATCAATTGTGCTATATAATATTCGATGTTATAATTTATATAATTGTATATCGATTCAAATATTCTTAAAATATTATGACAAATATATTCCGTGCAATGGCACGGGCAAAAATACTAGTAATAATAATAATAATAATAATAATTAATAACTAAATACTCCGTAGGAGAATGACATTAATATCATTATCTATTTCTAAAATAGTTTTTTTAAGTTTCACATAAAGTTTGAAAATTCACTTTCTGAGCACTTCAACAAACTATACTTTGCGAATATTTTTGACTTTAATCCGTTGCATACAATCCTTTTAGTGAAGATATTACACAAAAATTTTATATTTACTAAAATGTCAATTGATAAGTATTTGATTTCAATTATAAATTCTATTTTGGTGTTTGAACAAAATGCTTATTAAAAAATCTTATAATTTATTATATGCAAATTAAAAATTGACACGTTTAAAGCAAACGCCTATTACCATTTACCAGTATTATTGACAAGTTTCTTTTAATATAGATTTTGAGCAAATACCAATTTTAATCCCACGACTATTAGCAAAATGACAATTTTGATCCACATGTTTAATTTCTACTAATTTTGGTCCCACGATTATTGTTTTAGTACCAATTTTCATCCACGACTACTGTTTTAGTGCCAAAATTCATTGTGCCGATCACCCATCCTTTTAAAATGTGCCGAAATCTAAAATTTTTAAAGGTATTTTCGTCATTTTCAACTCAATATCCTAATTTGAGCATTAATAAAGATATTTAAGCCCTAAGATTGATCACAATTCACAGTTTTCCTCCACAAATTAAGGTAAAATGATGAAAAAAACTACGAATTTTGATCGATCTTAGGACTTAAATCCATTTATTCTTGCTCAAATTGGCTATTAAGTTGAAAATGACGAAAATACACTTAACAATTTTAGATTTTTATACGTTTTAAACGGATGTGTGACTGGCGGAATGAATTTTAACACTAAAATAGTAGTCGTGGATGAAAATTAGTACTAAAACAATAATCGTGGGACTAAAATTGGTAGAAATTAAATATGTCAACCAAAATTATCATTTTGGTAATAGTCGTGGGACCAAAATTGGTATTTGCTCTATATTTTTTTCCAACCATCCAACTTGCACTAGTTAAAAAGCAAACAACGCCTCAATGGTGTGATGTGGCACTGACCGAGTGTGACCTCCCATTTGGGAGAGTCACTTCATGCCGCTTGACCACAAGGTCTTTGGCACTGATTGAGTGGTTTAATCAGCACTTGTCCATGAGATTATGAGAAGAAATGTTCAACGCTAACCCAACCTACATTTAGCATAGAATATTCCAACCTCACGGCTGATTCGTAGAGACGTAGACAGTATTTGAAAGAAGCTAAGAGACAAAAATTCAAAACTCCACAACGACAGTTTAAAAATTATGCCTAAAATTGATAAATCTTTTGTACACATTGACATTTGACTATGACTATTGAATTAAAGTGATTTGCATTCTCCCAAATAATCTTTCGAGCTTGGGTCGGGTGTGAAGACCCTTAGGATTCTTGGGAGAAGAATATTCCAACGGTTGGCAGCTGTCGTGCTATTAAAATATAGGAGTATTTGTATGGTTTTTGCGGGGTTGTTAGTGCAAGTTTTCAATTATTGGGGACTTGAATATTACTGGCAGAAAACCAAGGGATGGAGTTGAAATTATGCCTGCCTAGTTGAATGTTCAATATTTGTGATCCAAGTCAACTCTTTTAAAGTCTGCAACTCTGCAAATCCTCTTCAATTTTTCTTCCCATACAATACCTGCAAATTCTCAATGGGGAAGTTCTGCTGCTGCGGCTCACAAGATGACGAAGGAGGAGGGCCTGACATGAAATTGATCCTGACCATAGTTATTGCCCTTGTGCTGCTATGTTTCAGCTTTGTTACTCCACCAAGAGTCAGAGGTGTAATTGTTTATCGCTGTTAGTTGTATTTCTTTCTGCATTTCGATCCTTCCCCTTCTGCAAATTGCTTCTTTTTTCTTTTTCTTTTTCTTTTTCTTTTGCTTTTTTTTTGTTGCATCTTGATATGGGTATTCATGGCCTACTTAAACACACCTCATATCAATGCTGGTTTGCCTGAAAATGTAAAGAGCAACAGAGTTGTGTTTGATGTTAATAAAACATACATCTTTTTCCTTCCATTTGAATCATATGTATTCCTTTTCTTTTAGTACATTAAAGGGTTTGGAATCAAACTTGTGGTTTTTTACATAAGATAGTTTGACCATATAAAAGTGAGTGTTAGGTTGGAGCAATAAATAGAATGGTAACAATGAAAGCTAAAGATGAGATTAGAATCATCCACACTTCTCAACCACATTTCCATTCCTTTCTCGCCGGCGTTGATTACCCAGAATCAGTTGAATCTCGTCAGGAGAGCAGCAGTTGAGCCTTCCTTTTTCTCTTTTAGCATACAGCCGGGGAAACATTGACCTTGTTTAGTAAAATATTTATAACTAATTTTGACTTATTTAATAGTAACATTGACCTTTTTAATTAAATAGTTAGACTATTAGCTAATTTTAACTTATTTAGCTACTGTTAATTATTTGACTTAGTTAAAATAAACAATATAAATATTTGGTTAATCAACTTTTAACCGTGACGAAGTAGCAGCTGCGGATAGGCGGTGGTAGTGAGCTGGTCGATCTTCCTCCCTGGCGAACTGTTGCGATGGGCGATGGCCGGCAACTCTCATCCTCATCACGCAGCCACTCAACATCTGCTCGTCACCTGCCTCCATCTCAAGTTCACTAGTCTGTCAGCAGTAGTGGAAAATAAAAGAAAGTGGGGGAATAGAGTGAAAAGCAAAGGAAGGGTGATGGTGGAATGAGAAAAACATGAAAAATGGAGTGAGAAAACAAAACAAAAGCTTTGTTAGAGCATTCCTATCAGGGGAGCATAGATGGATAATGTCAGATGTTATAGCCACATGGCATGAAAGAGAGAGGGAGAGAGAAGGCAACGGAAGCAACTGCAAGGGGTGGATCATAGTACAGTAATTTTGCAGTCTAAATAATTAAAAGACTCACCTTCCGCGCCCAGCAGCCGCCCAACGGGCGCGTGCACGCGCCTGACAACCTCATTTTTTATTTTTTTTTATTTTTTTTTAAATTAGATTTGTTTATTATTATTTTCCTCCCCTCCTATTTTCTCTTTCCTAATCACACTTACAAAAACTCCTCTTATAACGTGAAATAACCCCATTGATGAAGATGCTCTTAGGCCGTTCCCATTAGTCAATTTTGGCACAAAAATTAAGGAAACAAATTCACTCATATAATTTTGAACAAATGGGAGGTGGTACTATAAGGTGAAATCTTTCTCCTGCTATTTGGAGATTTTGCAGTAAATGGTGGGCCCCCCTTTTATGGCAGCTGCGCCTCATGCGTGCGTGAGGCGCGGAATTCGCGCCCAGCACTGCACGGCGGGCGCGTGAATATATATATATATATATATATATATATATATATATATATATATATATATATATATATATAT
>NC_044919.1:19961961-20059455 GCF_003576645.1 Ipomoea triloba | reverse complement strand
GCGCGTGTATATATATATATATATATATATATATATATATATATATATATATATATATATATATATATATATATATATTGTTTTTCTTTTTCTTTTTTCATCTACTCTCATTTTCTCTCTCTTAATCGTACATGCAAAATCCCCTTAAAATCCCATTACTATTGAGGAGGGCCTTAGGCCTTCCCCAATAGTTTTAATTTTGGTGTGGGTTTTGAGGAGTTTTTGGAAGAGTGATTAGGAAAGAGAAAATAGGGTGGAGAAAAAAATAAAAAGAAAAAATAAAACAAAACCAAAAAGCTGAAAAAAAAATAAAAGGGCGCGAGAACTGCGTGTCAACAAGGGCCCACCATTCTCTGCAAAACCCCCACATTAGTTAAAACACCCATCACAAACTTTAAGGTCTGCAAAATCTCATCTAAATTTGCTATTGTGGAAGGCCTTAGAGCATCCTTATCAATAGAAATATTTCACGGTTCTTGAGGGGTTTTGTAAGTGTGATTGTAACACCCCCATTTTCACAACTTAAATATATTACAAAATCACCAATAATATATTGCAGAAGCTTATACATCTAACCAAAAGAAAATTGGTGTTACCGCCACGCTTAGGTATCTTTCCTATACCCAAATGCTAAGGCTAATCTTACAACATCAAATATTATCCAAAGTCCAATTTAATACATAAGAATAATTAACACAACGGGGTATTCTCAAAATGCTAAAACTTCCAGGGTGTCTATTCTACGATAGACTAATTTCATCCTCAACTTCCATCCTATTCATGTTCGCCTGCAAAAATCATTTCACACAAAAACAAAGGGGTGTATATCCCAAAATTAGCATAAGCTAAGTAAGTTCCATTTCACCCCGTAAAATATAGGCTTGGATTTTATTATTTATTTCATAATAATATACTTTTCCAAAATAATGTGGCGATATCATTTTCTTCCAAAAATAACATATTTGTCAAGGAGGATTAAATACATAGTGGAGAGTCTTTAAACTCTCAACATAACCACCAAAAGGCATCATAAGCCAAACCAAAAATCAAATTGGGGGATTCAGCCCACACCAATACTCAAATTTCATAATTCATAAACCAAATATCAAATTTGGGGATTCAACCCACACCAATATCAATCAATTAATTTTTCATAATGAATATAATTCAAATAGGTAAGTTGTGAGATTTTCGGTTCACACCGGCACTAAATATCATTATCCTCCAAGATCAAATATGTACATATAATTTTCAAAAATATATCATTTCTTCATAATAAATATTTTATTCAATAAAATATATAATTTCTCCAAATACTTTTTTCTCCACAATAATTCATTCCATAATAATATATCATTCTTAATACAATATGTATATAACACCAAAAATTCCAAGCCAAACATTTACTCAACACACGGATTTGACCCGTAAAAATAAGTTCTCGGTAATTTGAGAATCATACACATATTATGCAATGCCCTTGTGATCACATGGACATTATAATGCACTTAATTTGTAAAACATATAATTTTTATATATATAAATATCATATCATATAATCACATACATATACATATGTATGGGGCAAATAATAATTTTGGTGAACATGAAGACTTACCCTTGTAGACCAAAATCTTCTCAAAAGAAACTGCTATGGGGCAAATAATAATTTTGGTGAACATGAAGACTTACCCTTGTAGACCAAAATCTTCTCAAAAGAAACTGCCCAAAACATTTAAGCTTAAGCTAAGATTCGAACCCTTCCACTCCCATCTAACACCTCAAGCTTCTACCATTAAACCACTGCCACTCTTGTCTTCAAAACACATTCGGGTCTTAATAAGCTATAAATCAAAATGAAAATATTTTTCTATGAAAATCAAGAAAACTTACTTAATAACCAACACTTTCACTTCATCACTTCTTCTCCCACACTAATTTGATTTCTCTCCTCACTTCTCCTGATTTTTCCTCACCACACAACCCCTCTATTTATAGGCAAAAGGGAAAGGAAGACAAGTCTTGAAGAGAAAGACATAGGGGAGTCCAAATGGTTTGCTACACTTAGTCATATTAGGAAGACTTTGAAGAGAGGAGACCAAATGGTTTGTCAAGCCATTTAAGCTTTCAAGGTGGAAACAAGACAAAACAACAAGTCTTGCCAACCAAATATTATACATATACTTATACATTATACATACCTAGTATATATACAAAATACATACATATATATAATATATAGAGAAAATGACTTGTAGTAGGGTTTCGAAATTTATTGAGAAATTTGAGCAAGGTAAAATGGTTCCATTATTTCAGATATATAGCTTAGACAGTCTAGAAGCTACATATAAAATTTCATAAGGATCTAAGGAGTAGAAGTATCATTTTCGAATTTTTTTTCAAAATTGGTCCACAGAGAAAAATTTTGGACAACACACTGCCAAGGGCAAATATGTAATTTTCTGTGTTATTTCGAAGATCAAAATGATCAAACAATTTTATGGATATCAAGTACTGTAAGTTAGGGTTCTAAAATAAAAATTTCAAGTAAAACAGAGTTCGGGAAGTATGTTTACCGAATAAATCGTTCGGACTGCGCCGAGCTGGAATTTTCTGAAAAGGAATGGTTAGAAAAAAATTTTGACCAAAAATATTTTGTAACAAACTAGTGACGAATTTTGAGAAGAATAGTGATGAAATTTTGGGATGTCACAGTGATTAGGAAAGAGAAAATGGTTTGGGATGAAAAAAGAGAAAAAGAAAATAGAAAATCAAACGAAATTCTGACAATTTATAAAAAAAAAATGAAAAAGTGGTCTAAAGTCAGAGTGGCCGCCAGCTGGCGGCCATTCTCAGCTGGCGCGTGTTAGGCGCAAAGTGCGCTAAAATGCGCTTCTCTGTGATTTTTTTTTCTTTTTTTTTTTTTAGTTTCTTCCTTCAAAACCTGCAAAATCCTTGAAGAAATGTTAGCTCCAAAATCTGGTCTCACATCTGTGTTGAACTTGCTTGGAGTTATTTCTTATTGACAATATCCATGTATAATGCGTTGGTATGGTTGCTCTTAGTATATACACTGACACGCGCAAGGAAAAGAAAAGGAAGAACGTGAAAGCAAAAGGGCAGAGCATATGGGTTTGTCAGATTGAGAGCCTCAAGGATAGCTATGCCTAGTATTAATTAGCTTGTCTTTGAGGGGAGATCCATTCAACACTCAAGAGAAAGAGGCGTGGATTGAGAAGAATAAAATTTTGTAGAATTTACTCCGTATAACATTTTAGTGTAGTGTTAAATTGTAATTTGTATAGGTTTTAGCTTTGTATTTAGAATAGTAATAGCAAAATTAGATGTACTAAGTCTGGTGAGGTTGGTTTTGTCACTACCGGTATTGTTAAGTTCTGGAAAAAATTTCGACATAAGCCCTACAAAGTAGGCAATTAAATCATGTTCCCGAGCCGGAAGGTAAAAAAGGCATAAGATTAAAAATATCATAACCCGGTTATCAAGTCGAAAGGCCGAAAAGGCATAAGATCGAAAAGATCATAACCCAGTCATCAAGCCGGAAGGCCGAAACGACATAAGACGAAAAGATCATAACTCGGTCACCGAGCCGGAAGGTTGAAAATGCATAAGATCGTAAAGATCGAGTTAACCTCAACAGATCAATCGGTTGATAAGACGCTTTGAGATCGGAAAAACCAATTCAAGGTCAGTAAGATCGTTTGACGAATTGTAAATTTTTAGTTTAATTTGCATTGTAAATTGTATTTCATGATCATGTATGTAGAATAGTCATATTAAATGTACTAAGCTCTGTTAGGTTGGTATTTCCACCAAGGGCACCCTAAGTCCGAAAAAAAATCTCAGCATAATTCCTATAAACTAGGCAATTTTGATTGGTCAAGCTCGGAATCCGACCCAAGAGTCGATTACAACCGTAAATTCGGAAAAAACTACGGTCTCCGGACTAGCGAGGACAAGTGCCTGCAATAACAACAACAGTTGGAAAACACAGCGACCAAGAGTAAAAAAAATAACCACGATGTCGGAGAAAAATAACGGTCTAAGTATGAAACAATACCAGTTCTAAGTATGAGCGAGAGATCGTCTGCATTAATGACCCAAGGTCGGAAAAAACATTGGCCCGTAGGCTGGGAGGAAAAGTATCCTCGTTAACGACTTGCAGACATGATCAGAAGATCAGAAACCATAATTATGATCGATAAAATCAATTAAAGTCTTTAGATCGATTGTCACAACAAAGTGCCTTGGTAGAAACATTCCCACTTATGATAAGTAAGATCAATAAAGGTCCCCGGATCGTGAATATCATATTTTGGCATTAGTCTTACAAAGCAAGCTATTAAACCCGGTTAAGACAGTTTTCCGACCATAGGTAAAGTTAATCACTAGATCACATTAAAAATCCAATCTCTTGATTGGTAAAATTTGATTCCTTTGTCATGTTTAGAATCCGATCACTTGATCGGTACAATTTGGTCCCCCGATCATATTAAAAACCCGATCCCTAGATTGGTAGAATTCAACCTCTCGATCATACTAAAAATATTATTCGTAGAGTGGTAAAATTCGATCTCTGGATCACTCGATCGTCCAAAAGATTGCACTCAGGGTTATACTATTTTTTCCCTTAGCTAAGTTTTCTCCCCCAGATTTTTAGTTAGTCTAAGGTTTTTAACGAGGCAACCAGTGTAACTTGGGTCGAGGGAGCACGGAGACTTCTATGGTCGAATTTTACAGACCGCCCCTTCCCTCACTTAAGCGACATTAAGGCATGGACTAGGGGCTCCTTAATGGGAATATACTCCAGGTATACCGCCTTATACATTCCATACATTTGTTCGATATCGGATACGGGTCAATTGCCTATATAAAGGGCTCTAACCTTCAAGATGAGGAGGCCATTCTACATATCTCTCGCCGTCTTCTATTTAGGAGCATGCAATTGTTCAATATACAAAGCAAGACCAATTCATTGCCTTCTCTCTTCTTCTTCATATATTCATACATACAAATAAATACAGAAAATGAGATTCAAGAACAATTTGTTCTATCATATTTCAAGAACAATTTGTTTTATCAACTATCATTTCAATTCAACTACAGTTTCATTTAACAATATATATTCAATATGTGAGACATGTCATTCAGTTTCATTTTATACATACTGTAATTTCATTTCAACACAACGAAGATATCATTTCAATTCAATTACGGTTTCATTTGATAATATAAACACAATATGTGAAACAAGTTATTCAGTTCCATTTTAGATAAATTGCAGTTTCATTTTGTTCTAAACACACTAGAAATACAGGATTTGTTAAATATAACGGCCTCCGGCGCCATTTTCGGACCAACCGTATAACAATTGACCATAGAATAAACTCTACTCGTTATATCGTGGACCATGGTCGGGTCCAAAAACGACATCGTTTTTTAAAGTAAAGAAACGGATGTCATCACAATTTAACTGAGCTCCATAAATGAAACTACAGTTTATCTCAAATGATGCTGCCTCACATTTGTTTTTATATTATCAAATGAAACTGTAGTTATATCGAAGTGAAACTGTAGTTGTGTTGAAAGGAAACTCCAGTGTATATAAAATGAAACTGAATAACAGTTTCACATATTTGAGTGTATATTGTCCAATGAAACTGTAGTTATATCACAATGATACTATAGTTGTATTGAAAGAAAACTGTAGTGTATATAAAATGGAACTGAATAACAATTTTACATATTTGAGTGTATTATGTTGAATAAAACTGTAGTTATATCGAAAAGAAACTGTAGTTTTGTTGAAAGGAAACTGAAGTGTATATAAAATGAAATTGAATATGTTACACTAATATAGAGCTACTTTACTCCTAACGGTGCAGACGGATGCCATTTCTTTTCATTAAATGAAAAGGTACCGTTTTGGGCCATGGTCCACATTATAATTTGCGAATAAACTCTTACCAAAAAATAACAATTTCTTTGTTGGGCTACTGAAAGTATTTCTAATCTGGGCCAGAATAAACTCTTGGAGAAGTCCATGCTTGGTTATCAATGCCCAGTTTCTGTATAAGGGCCTTCCAGAAAGAAGAAGCAGAAAAGTAATAGATAAAGATTTCGTAGGCTTCCCACCAATTGTGAACCAATCATTCAGAATTTTGACATGATGACATTTTCTTTGAATTTATTGATGTTTTCTTGATTGAACTGCTTCTCAAAACCACAGACCCTTCCGGCATTGCTCCAAATTTCTTAAAGAAAAATGGCTGCTTTTGCATCTTCAAGTGGCCTTACACTTCAGTCTCTACAGAGCCAAAGCTTCAGAAGACTTTCTTCCCATTTCCTCAATCATCATATTCAGGTAAATGCCGTCCCATATGCAATTACCTTTCCATCTTTACATTTTTCAAAACCCTTTAAGCTGAATCAGGAAAGGTTTAAACCTGTCTCATGTTCAGCTGCCCCAGCTGTGGAATCCCCTAATGTGTCATTTAGAAGCAAAAACCCAAGTGATATTAATATTTTGGTTGTGGGTTCAACTGGATATATAGGGAGATTTGTGGCTACAGAGTTGGTTAAGAGAGGGTTTAATGTTATAGCCATTGCTAGGGAAAGAAGTGGGATTAGAGGTAGAAACAGTAAAGAGGACACCTTGCAGCAGTTAAGTGGTGCCAATGTGTGCTTTTCAGATGTTACTGAATTGAGCACCTTGGAGAAGAGTGTAGAGAATTTAGGGGTTCCAATTGATGTGGTTGTATCTTGCCTTGCTAGTCGAAATGGCGGGGTGAAGGATTCTTGGAAGATTGATTATGAGGCCACTAAGAATAGTCTTGTTGTTGGGAGGAAATTTGGAGCTGCACATTTTGTGTTGCTGTCTGCAATCTGTGTGCAGAAACCCCTTCTTGAATTTCAGCGAGCAAAGTTGAAATTTGAGGCAGATTTGATGAAAGAAGCGGAAGATGATAAAGGGTTCACTTATAGTATTGTTAGGCCAACTGCATTTTTCAAGAGCTTAGCGGGACAAGTTGAATTGGTGAAAGATGGAAAGCCTTATGTGATGTTTGGGGATGGAAAGTTGTGTGCTTGCAAGCCTATAAGTGAAGAAGATTTGGCGTCATTTATTTCAGATTGTGTACTGAGTGAAGACAAAATGAATCAGGTTTTGCCTATTGGCGGCCCTGGGAAGGCCTTGACACCACTGGAGCAAGGTGAAATGCTTTTCAAATTAGTAGGGAAGGAACCCAAGTTCATAAAAGTTCCAATTCAAATCATGGACTTTGCTATTGGATTTCTTGACTTGCTCGTTAAGGTATTTCCTTCTCTGGAAGATGCAGCTGAGTTTGGGAAAATTGGAAGGTATTATGCAGCAGAGAGTATGTTGGTGTGGGATCCTGAGAAAGGGGAGTACGACGCTGAGAACACACCAAGTTATGGAAAAGACACATTGGAAGAATTCTTTAAAAGGGTACTGAGAGAAGGAATGGGTGGTCAGGAATTAGGGGAGCAAATGATTTTCTAAGTTTCTTATAATTTAATCATTTCTTGACAAGTTATATATAGAGGGATGCGGCTTTTCCCATTGTAGCCAATCTTTATGAGTAGTGGATTTCATGTTTCTGTATAAACTTTCAACCTGGAAATGCAGTTATCCACTGGAAATGTGGAAAGATTAGTAATTGCATAGTGCAGCAGTGTATTTACTTTCATCTGATTTTGCTTGCTGCATTTCAGTTCATGTTTAGAACTGAAGCTTAGTTAGACTGAAACACTTGAGAATGTTCATTCTAAATAATCTATACATACAAATACAAGATAGATTCTATAGTATTTAACTACAGAGTGGACTAGAATGCATGTCTAGTGTAAATGTACAGGAATTATTTGCACAGCACAGGATAGGGACTTAAACTCCTCGACAATACGCGAATCATATATGTAGCTGGGTGGCTACTTGGGGATTTTCTTGGAGAGGGAGTGGATTGAAAGGATAATAAGCAGCAGCAACACGATGGAAGCGAACAAGGAGACAGCTAAGGAAGCCCCAAGGTGTGTGCATAACTTGCCATACTTATTGCAGACTTTAGTCCACCCAACATGAGAGTTGCCCTTCAAACCTATGTAAGCTACTCCCCCTGCTGCTCCTATTGCTGAAGCCACTATCCCCAGCATCACCTAAATTCATTCATTATTACTGTATGTTATCATCATTTTTACTCATACAAATTCATAAGAATTGTTGAGAGCTTACCACATCCAGGATAATAAAATGGGAAACTAATACTGGGCAGAAACCAGGCTTAATGAGGAGGTTATAGAATGAAGCTAGAGTGGAGATGATGGCGTAGAGCCCAGCCACAGATAGTCCTGCTACAAAGTATCTGCATTCAAAATTTCTCAATTTATTTAATTACTCCAATATTTTCTTCTAATCTAACTATTTTGTTAACACCAATTTTCAAAGTGTTGTGGTGACATGGCTATTAAGGTATGCAACAAATTTTATCATGGACCAGGGTCTACCTTACACTGTGGATCCTGGTCCAAAAATAATTTTCATATTCTGTATCTGCAATTGACACATTCTGTACATGTTAACAAATTGAAGCAAATCACATGGTAACTATACACACATAATATGATAACTATAAACGCATAAATTGTTATTTGCATGTACAAAATATGTTAACTGTAGATACATAACATGTTAATCAACATCTTATGTGTTTATAGTTAACATATTTTGTATTTGCAGTTAACAAATTGTGTCAGTAGTTATCATATTTTGTGTCTGTAATTACCATGTTTTGTGACTTAAACGATACAAAAATTATTAACTGCAGGTACAAAATATGTTATAATTTTTGGACCAAGAACAATTCAATATGAATTCTAGTCCAATATGAACCATAGTCAATGGTGTAACAATTGAAGGTAGGCATACCCCAAACATATGGGATTTTCATATTCTGCTGTTTTTGATATATATAGATTATGCAGTTTCGATTTTATTAGTTCTCAGTTTATACCTGTTTCACCATGAACACAAATCAACACATAAGTGCCCTCTATTCTACCTACCAAATCATGTTGATTTGCCCTCTCATTTCCATTGGTTAACAACTAACAAAATTGGATTATTCAATCAACATAATGTTTATATCAAGAACTCATCACTTGGAATAGTACAATACTTTATGACCACAAGTTTTGTGTCAACATTATTTGTGATAAATGTTTATTAATTATTAATAAATTAATTGATTGATTGATCAATCACAATAATTGATATATAGTGGACACTAATATGTTAATCAATCTTAGCCCAGCACGATCACATATCTAAAATCAGATTTTTTTTAAAAAATTTCTTTAGTTCAAAATTATTAAATTTAGCAATTTGTATATTTTTTTAAATTATAGTTAATTTAAAATTTATTTATTTATATATTTTTAATATAATTATTATTAATCTTTACAACAATTATTGATATTGATTTTAAATTTGTAATAAATTTATGTTTGTGTTTAAAAAATGAACCAAACATATAACGAATACAATTTTCTAACTTTCAACTAAAAAGAAAAAAATAATGTTTTATGACTTTCAACCAAACAAAAAAAATAAAAATATTTTCTAGAAAATAAATTATTTTGTATTTCTAAATGGACCCTTAATATAATTGTACTTATTTGTGACAAATCAAGAATTTCAATTCTACCAAACATAAGATTAAAATTTTGTAGACAGGGGCAACTCTAACGAAGTTGGTAAGACTGTTGACTTGATAACCACAAAGTTACAAGTTTGACTCTCAACGGGACCGGCCTATTGATAACCTAGTGCACACCATTGAGTAGTGATTAAAGATTTTTCTTGTCACTCAAAAATAAATAAATAAATAAATAAATAAAATGAAAGGTAGTAGAATATGTGTATATTGTATAAGTGTAAAATTAAGATTTGACCCTCAAAGATTTTAGATTGAAAAAAAAAACATTAAAATAGTCTAAAAAGTCTTAAAACCAAGCGTGCTGTCAGTTTTAGTTGAGTTAATTCAAGCAATGCTCCTCCGACTATGTTGATTTTTTAAAATTAGTCTCTAACTTTTAATTTGGACAATTTAAGTCCCTTGACTTTCAAATTCTTTTCAATGTTGGTCCTTTACTCAAATTTTGGTTAAGTTGAGGTCAAATGAAGGGGTAAAATTGTCCATTCACCTGTATAGTATATTATTACTCGTATTTCTCCTGTCATATACGCTATATATATGAATATAATCTCAGTCGAAGAGACTTCGACTGAGATTAATGGCTTCGATTGAGACTTCAACTAAGATTATATTCATATATACAATGTATAAGCCAGGAGAAATACAAGTAATAATACACTAAACATGTGAACGACCAATTTTATCCCTTCATTTGACCTCAACTTACCCAAAATTTGACGAAAAGACCAACATTGGAAAGAATTTGAAAGTCAATGGACCTAAATTGTCCAAATTAAAAGTCGGGGACTAATTTTGAAAAATCAACATAGTCAGAGGATTATTGCTGGAATTAACTCGTTTTAGTTCAAATTAAATTTACACAATAATCATAGATAAGAAATTAAATTTACATTCATAAAATTGAGTACTAAAAATGTTTCAAAACATTAAACTTGTGTGTCAAAATAAATTACCCATAGAAACTTACATGAAGGCTGGAGATTGAGTAAACTTTGCTGTAAGGGGTACCATGAAAGGAGGGAATGGGTCAAGTTTCACCGAAATCAGTTCAGTCTCCTTACTAGTTACCATAACCACCACGGCTACCACCAATGAGGCAAGAAATAACAACCTCAAAATCGCCTCCGTCACCTTATAATATTCCTTATTAGACTTATAAGGAGTCACCTTTTCCATCTCGACGCTCCCTGTAGTAGCCACCTTTTCGAGTTCCGTAGACATAAGAGTAAGACTTCACCGGCTCTATTAATAATTAATTTAGCAGATAACTCTTACAAAGATGAGTGCTTGCAATGGTATTTATAGGAGATTATATGGGAGTACTATTTTCTAATTCTTTACGCGTCAAGTCGTTTTACAATTATGTTTCTTTGGTACATGTCAGAACATTTAATTGCATAAAATATCTGTGAAATGAAAATGACATTCAAGAAAAAAATCTATTTAATTATTTGTTAATATTTTTATTTCAATAATGAGTTAGTCATATTGTACGGAATTAACTTTTTCTAGTTGTATATTTAATTTTAGGAAAAATTGCATTTTTCGTCCCTAAGTTATATGGTAATTGCAGAATTCGTCCCTAAGTTATGGTAATACTCACTTTTCGTTCCTAAGTTCTCATTGACGTTGCACTTTTTGTCCCTGAGTTATTCAAATTGCAAATTTCGTCCCTAAGTTATCATTGCGTTGCACTTTTCGTCCCTAACTTAAGTTTGCAAACTTCGGTAAACTTTCGTTTTAAAAAAATTTTAATCGAACTTTTTTCAGTAAACTTCGTTAAAAAAATTGGCATTGAACCGGAAAAGTTCAATTAAAAATTTCTTAAACGAAAATTTACCGAAGTAGTTTTGGTCCCTAACTTAAGTTTGCAAACTTCGGTAAACTTTCGTTTTTAAAAAAATTTTAATCGAACTTTTTCAGTAAACTTCGTTAAAAAAATTTGGCATTGAACCGGAAAAGTTCGATTAAAAATTTTTTAATCGAAAATTTACCGAAGTAGTTTTCGTCGCTAACTAATTTGCAAACTTCGGTAAATTTTCGTTTTAAAAAATTTTTAATCGAACTTTTTCAGTAAACTTCGTTAAAAAAATTGGCATTGAACCGGAAAAGTTCGATTAAAATTTTTTAAAACGAAAATTACCGAAGTTTGCACACTTATGTTAGAGACAAAAAGTGCAACACAATGATAACTTAGGGACGAAATTTGCAATTCGAATAACTCAGGGACGAAAAGTGCAAGGCCAATGAGAACTTAGGGACGAAAAGTGAGTATTACCATAACTTAGGGTCGGATTCTACAATTATCCTATAACTTAGGGACGAAAAATGCAATTTCCCCTTAATTTTAAAATAAGGATACTTTTTTTTTTTTTTTGAAAAATATAAGGATACTTTATATAGAATTTATTACCGAAATGGTCCCTCGACTATTGCGAAATTACCAATTTGGTATTCGACAATTTCTCGTGCCCAATTAAGTCCCCCGACTTTGAAAATTTTAACCAATTTGGTCCTCCGTTTATTTTGCCGTTAAAATTAGGACCAAATTGGTAATTTTGCTATAGTCAAGGGACCAAATTGGTAATTTGCAATAGTCAAGGGACCAAATTGGTAATTTGCAATAGTCAAGGGACCAAATTGGTAGTTAATTTTTCATTGAAATGGTCCCTTGACTATAGCAAAATTACCAATTTGGTCCTTTGACTATAGCAAAATTATCAATTTGGTCCCGATTTTAACGGCAAAATAAACGGAGGACCAAATTGGTTAAAATTTTCAAAGTCGAGGGATTTAATTGGGCACAAAAAATTGTCTACAATCAAATTGGTAATTTCGCAATAGTCGAAGGACCATTTTGATAATAAACTCCTTTAATATACCTGTTACTATTTAGACCTTTTATTCAATTGGAACGGCACCAACTATAGATACTTTTATAGAATATTAAATATTTAAAAGTTAGAATGAACCCATGCAGTTTAATTTCTTGTGTAACCTAACAACAAAAAACTTTAACTCTACATTTCAACATCACAATAATTTAATATTTTATTTCATTACTTGCGTAGCTATAAGTGCGTTCCGTAACTATATGAAGTATTGAAGTACGATTTATTTTGTTAAAAAATTAATTCGTGATTAGCTAATAATAGAAATATAGCAATGTTTCTTTTTTTTTTTTTTTTTTGGAAAATACATTGCTCTATTTCTATTATTATTAGCTAATACAAGGACGGACATACCAATTAGAACACATACATATGATGTTATTGTTAGGAAAAATAACCACGAAAGAATTATTTCCCCGACGAACAAGAAGAAGAATTTGATTTGCACCCCTACTCTTGCACGCGAGAGGGCCCTTATGTTATAGAATTCAATATCTTAAAAATGCTCTTGTATATATAGTGGTGCAAACTCACTTCCCAAATCAATGTGGGACAAAAGTTTCCCTTTCCACATTCTTTAAAAAAAAAAAAAAAAACTTAAATGGGCCTATTTGAGAATCAATTTCTCATTCACCCATTATCCATTTTGAGCGTACAATATATCAATCTCTTCGTCTAACTACGAAGACCCCGAATCCACTTTGACCCGACCCAAATCGAAAGTGAACCCTACATATATTTGTATTACAAAATAACCACTTAAAATGTCATTTTATGCTTTTTTTTTTTTTTTTTTTTTTTACAGTTATTTCCTGAAAAATACTAAGAAGTTCTCTGGTAAAAAAACATTTGTTTAATTAATATTGACTTAGATGACATTTTACTATTATATTATACTATTGGTCTAAAGAATATATATTCATGTATTATGTTATATTAATAAAACATGCGGTCATATACAAAAATCACTAATACACATGAAATCTTATAATTATTGGTTTATTAAATATTATTAGTATACATATACCCGGTTTATGGTGGACCCGGTATCATTGTGGTGTGTTTCATAACATTGTGGTGTGTTTCTTAACATTGTGGTGTGTTTCATTGTGATTCATTGAGGTGTGTTTCTTAACATTGAGTGGTGTATTTCGTAACATTGAGTGGTGTGAACGACACGGATGCACGGGAGAGCATGACCGCACCTGATCATGACTATGTATATATATATATATGTACATATATATATGTATATATATGTACATATATGTACATATATATATGTATATGTATATGTATACGTATACATATACATATACATATATATATGTATACACATGTATATGTGTATACATACATATGTGTATGTATACACATATACATATGTATATGTATGTATACACATATACCTATACATACATATACATATGTATATGTGTATGTATACACATATACGTATGTATATACATACATATACATATGTATATGTATATATGTATATGTATGTATACACATATACATATGGATGTATATGTATGTATATACATATACACATGTATATGTATACATATACATGTGTATATGTATATACATACATATACATATGTGATACACTCTCATTTGTACCTATTTTACTTGTGTTTTTATTTAGGTTTTATAATTAATTGTGTATTAAAATGTTATCTCCAATGCTTTTTCCTTGTTATTTTATTTAAAGTGGTATAATGCTTGGTTTGAGTGTCTTTGGTGTGTTTAGTGCTGCATTATAACCACTTGGGAGCAAAAAGGCAATGCAAAGGAATCAAAAGTGTTGAGAAGTCAAAATGGGACCGAAAGTACTGTTCACCGCAGATTCTCGACGCGTCGAGAACATCTCTCGACGCGTCGAGACCTTCCAGAGAGCAATAAAAATTTCGCCATTTTATTCTCGACGCGTCGAGAAACATTCTCGACGCGTCGAGAATCCTGCCCAGGACACTATTCATCCCAGAACAAAATTCCAGATTTGTCCCTGTTTTGGATCCCACTATTTAAGGCTTCATTTCTCCCCAAACCCTACCTGTTGGCTGCTGGTTTTTGTCAGAAAAAGGGGAAAGAGAACAAGGAAAAGAAGCTTCATCATCTCCAAAAGCCAAAGAAGAAATCATCACAACTTTTGGAAAGGAGATCAAAGAAAAGAGCTTGGAGGCATCATTTGGGAGAATATCTTCCTTTCTCTTTTCTATTTTGAACTTTATTGAATAATTGTTGGATCTATTTTAGCCATGTTAGGCTAAACTTCCTTTTGGGATTTTTGGGTATAAAAGTGTTTATGAACCTATGTGCCTAGTTCTTATTTTGTTTTAATGAGATATCTATTTGGGTTTATTGCTTGTGTTGCAATTGTGATTTATGTTATTGATACTTGTAATTAGATGCATATGATTGCTTGTACCCTTGCTAGATTTGTCTATGAATCAAAGAGCACCCACAATTGCACTTGACTATTGTACCTCGAGAGAGGACAATTTGGTTAAGGGATATATTGTGAATAGCTCACGAGAGTGAGTATTCCATTTGTGAATAGCCCACGAGAGTGGGTATTCCATTTATTGCTTAGTCCCGATCTTATATTGTGAATAGCTCACGAGAGTGAGTATTCCAATTACCGTATTTTGGGTTTGAGTTACGAGAGTAACCTTTCCCTTTTAGATGGCATTTTTCCACACTTGTTTAACCCAAATAATTATTTCACTTTAGATTGGCACTAGGTGATTAAACACTTTAACTCCCAAAAATCCCGCTTTTACCTCTTTGAATACAAAAAACCCGTTTGCCTTATTTTAATTATCTTGTTTGCATATCCATAGATAATCATCCATTGTGAACGTAGGAATAGCTTCTTGCGAATATAATTAGTAACTAGTGCTTGATACCCCACTTCCCTGTGGTTCGATAACCCCGGAATACTCCGGGTATTTGTATGTGGTTTTATGCTACGATCAAATTGGCGCCGTTGCCGGGGAAGCGGTGTTTAGTATTAACATTAGTGAAAATTGTATTCTAGGAGTCTATTCCATTTTATTTTCTTTATTTTTATTTTTATTTTGTTTTGTTTACTAACCGGTGCTAACGAGCTTCCTTAGCTTGTTTTTGTTAAGGTTTGTAGGTGTTGCATGCAAACAAGGTCCTCGGGAGGTGAAGGACTATTACCTCTTGACCTTGAAATCGAAAGGAGAGCCAAATTTCTTAGAAAGCAAAGGAGGATGGCAAACGAGCAAGGCAACATCAATGTCAATCCTAATGGAAATGGTGAAGGAAATGGAAACGGTGAGGGAAACGGTGTAAATCAACCCCTACCGGCAAGGAGAGCTATGTCCGACTATATTGCACCCGACTTGGATGAACACAATAGCATCAACATTCCGGGTGTTGAGGCCAACAACTTTGAGATCAAACCGGCAATCATACAAATGGTGACATCCGATCAATTTGGAGGGTCGCCAATGGAGGATCCAAATGCTCATATAACCAAGTTTCTCCGGATTTGCAGCACATTTAAGATGAATGGAGTTCCGAATGAAGCAATCAAATTCCGACTTTTTCCTTTTTCACTAAGGGATAAAGCCGACAGTTGGCTCATTTCTTTCCCCGCCAATCATTTTGCTAGTTGGGATCAACTTCATAGGGAGTTCTTGAAAAGATTCTACCCACTTTCAAAGACTCAAAGGATGAGGAGAGCCATTCAAAACTTCAAGCAAATTTCAAATGAATCTCTAGCCGAATCTTGGGAGAGGTTTAAGGAACTACAAAGGCAATGCCCTCATCATGGTATTCAAGGATGGGATCTAATGATGGCTTTCTATGAAGGTTTGCTTGATAATTCAAAGATCTTGGTGGATGCTTCATCGGGAGGATCATTCACGGTTTTGGAACCTACTCAAGCCGAGGAACTACTTGAGAAGATTGCAACAAATGGAACAACTTGGTATTCGGAGAGATCTTCCCAAAGGCTTGTGGGAGGATTTCATGATGTTGATCAAATATCCGCCTTGTCGGCTAAGGTGGATAACATGGCATCCATGGTTCAAAAGATAGCTCAAATCACCCTCAACAACCAAAATGTGAGCTATGCTTCTTCTACTTCTATTCCTCCAAGGCAAATCATGATGTGTGACTTATGTGGGGGAGAACACAATTTGGGAGAGTGCTTAAATGATGATATGGGTTCTCAATCTACCATGGAGCAAGTTGATTTGGTAGGATATGGTAGGCAACAACAATCATTCCAACCGCAAGGAGCCTACAATCCTAATGCATCAAGGAATCACCCCGGTTTTTCTTGGAGTAATCCGATGGGGGCTGCAAATCCCCAAAGTTTTGGCAATAGAGGACCACCACCGGGATTCCAAGGGCAACAAAATTATAGAGGTGGTCAACAACAACAACAATCTAGGCAAAATTTAGGATTCCAAAACTCTAATGCTCAACCGAGGCAACCACTAGAGAAGCCGCCTCCACCAAATTGGGAAGCCATGATAGAGATGATGTTTAAATCTCAAATGCAAAGTGAAGAGAAGATTAGGCAAGTATCGGATAAGTTGGACCAATTGAGTGCTCATCATAAAATGCTAGAAAATCAAATTGCCAATCAAGCTTCAACCTCTAGCACAAAAGTAACCGGGAAGTTGCCCGCTTGTCCCGAAAATCCGAGAGAGCACATGAATGCCATTATCACTAGAAGTGGAAAGCAACTTGAAGGTCCACAATTGCCTACCAATGATCAAGTTTTGGAGCCGGAAGTTGAAAATGGAAAGTTAAAGGAGGATGTTGTTGTGCAAAGCAAAGGAAATGATTCTTGCCTATTCAAATCCGAAGAAGATGAAATCCAAAAACTTGAACCTTTGTTGAGACAAATTCCACCACTCCCGTTCCCACAAAAATTTAAGAAAGCCAAGGTGGAAGAAAGAAGGGCAAGGTTCTTGAGCTTGATCAAGCAATTGGACATTTCTATTCCTTTGCTTGATGCCATCACCGAAATCCCCTCTTATGCAAGATTCTTGAAAGAGATTCTATCCAACAAGAGGAGATTTGAAGACCGTGAAACCGTTGCGGTCAATGAAGAATGTAGTGCCCTTATCCAAAACAAGCTTCCACCAAAACTTAGAGATCCCGGGAGTTTTTCTATTCCATGTGTTATTGGAGGGTCTCTTGTGCAAAGAGCTTTGTGTGACTTGGGAGCTAGTGTGATTTTGATGCCGTACTCTTTATGTAAAAAGTTGCAACTTGGGGAGCCTAAACCCACCGCCATGACTTTGCAACTAGCGGATAGATCCGTAAAACACCCCGTGGGAGTTCTTGAAGATGTGCCGGTAAAGATTGACAAATATTACATCCCGGGTGATTTTGTGGTTCTAGAAATGGAAGAAGATGCTAAAGTTCCTATCATTCTTGGGAGGCCATTTTTGGCAACCTCCGGGGCGGTAATTGATGTTAAAAAGGGGACTTTGGTGCTTGAAATTGGGGATGACAAAGTTGAGTTTAACGTTTTTGAATTGGCTGGCAAATCCCCTTGTCTTGATGAATGCTTTTGTGTAGATACCATTGATTCATGTGTTCGGGAGACTCTTGAAGAAAGCAATTGGATTTCTAATGATCCTTTGGGAGTTGATGTAGATGATACTATTGAGGAAGAGCAAATTGATGAAGACACAAGTGGTTTTGATGAACTTTTTGATGAGAATGAATTATTGGTGCAACCATCCTCACCAAAGCTTGAAGTATTTGGTCTTGGAGACCAATTGACCAATCACAATGGGGATAATCATCCAAAGGTAGAATTAAAACCTTTGCCCTCCGAATTGAAGTATGCTTTTCTTGGTTCTAATTCTACATATCCCGTTATTGTGAATGCTAATTTGAATGATGATGAAATTGAGAAGTTGTTGCATGTGTTGAGAAGGCATAAAAAAATCATTGGTTATACTCTTGATGACATTGTTGGCATAAGTGCATCCTATTGCATGCATAGGATATACTTGGAAGAGGGGTATAAACCGAGCATTGAACCACAAAGGAGGTTGAACCCGAACATGAAAGATGTGGTGAAAAAGGAGATTCTAAAGTTGTTGGGTGCGGGCATTATCTATCCCATCTCGGATAGTAAATGGGTAAGCCCAATTCATGTGGTTCCTAAAAAGGGTGGAACAACCGTGGTTGAAAATGAAAATAATGAGCTCATTCCTACTAGATTGGTTACCGGGTGGAGAATGTGCATCGATTATAGGAAGTTGAACAAAGCTACAAGGAAAGACCACTTCCCACTTCCTTTCATTGATCAATTGCTTGAGAGGATGGCAAAGCATGCTTATTTTTGTTTTCTTGATGGCTTCTCGGGATTCTTTCAAATTCCCATTCACCCCGAAGATCAAGAAATGACTACCTTTACATGTCCATATGGTACTTTTGCATATCGGAGGATGCCATTTGGGTTATGTAATGCACCGGCAACATTCCAAAGGTGTATGGTGGCCATTTTTTCAGATTTCATTGAAGAAAGCATGGAGGTTTTTATGGATGATTTTTCTGTGTATGGACTATCTTTTGATGAATGCCTTGCCAACTTAGATAAAGTGTTAAATAGATGTGAAGAAGCCAATCTTGTTCTAAATTGGGAGAAATGCCATTTTATGGTAAATAGTGGGATTGTTCTTGGTCACAAAATCTCAAAGAAAGGCATGGAGGTAGACCCGGCAAAAGTGGAAGTCATTGAGAAACTACCACCACCCACCACGGTGAAGGGAATTAGAAGTTTTCTTGGGCATGCGGGTTTCTACCGGCGGTTCATTAAGGATTTTTCTAAAATCTCAAAACCTCTTACTCATTTGCTTTCTAAAGAAGCTAACTTTGTCTTTGATGAATCTTGTTTTGAAGCTTTTGATAGGTTGAAGAAGGCATTAATTTCGGCACCCATTATGTCACCACCGGATTGGAGCATACCGTTTGAAATCATGTGTGATGCTAGTGATTTTGCCGTGGGGGCTGTTCTTTGCCAAAAGAGAGATAAGAGCTTGCATCCGATTTACTATGCAAGCCACACTTTGAACGATGCTCAAGTCAACTACTCCACCACCGAGAAAGAAATGCTTGCCGTGATTTTTGCCATTGAAAAATTCCGGTCTTATCTTGTGGGGAGCAAAGTGATCATCCACACCGACCACTCGGCACTCAAATACTTGATCAACAAAAAGGATGCCAAGCCGAGATTGATTAGATGGACTCTTCTACTTCAAGAATTTGACATTGAAATCAAGGACAAGAAGGGGTCCGAAAACCTTGTTGCTGATCACTTGTCAAGATTGGAGAATCAAAAGGAAGTAGTTGGAGAAGAGTTGCCTATTGATGACAATCTTGGTGGGGAGCAACTTATGGCAATCAAAGCCTTTTTGCCTTGGTATTCCGACTTGGTCAATTATGTGGTTTGTCAAAAATTCCCACCAAATGCTTCCCGTGCTCTAAAGAAAAAAACTAAAAAATTATGCAAGATACTATCTTTGGAAGGAACCTTTTCTTTACAAGAGATGTGCCGATGGGGTAATGAGAAGATGTTTGCCCGAAGATGAGATTGAAAGTGTTCTACATCATTGCCACTCATCACCTTATGGAGGACACTTTGGGGCTTCTAGAACCGCGGCTAAAGTTCTACAGTCCGGATTTTATTGGCCTAGCTTGTTCAAGGATGCTAATTCTTATGTGAAGCATTGTGATAAATGTCAAAGGGTAGGCAATGTTGGGAGAAGAAATGAAATGCCTCAACAAGGCATACTTGAGGTGGAATTATTTGATGTATGGGGTTTAGACTTCATGGGTCCATTCCCTAAATCTTTTGGGCATGAATATATTCTTGTTGCTGTGGATTATGTCTCTAAATGGGTTGAAGCCATTTCTTGCCCCACAAATGATGCTAAGGTGGTCATCAAGTTCATAAAGAAAAATATCTTTGCAAGGTTTGGAGTGCCAAGGGCATTGATCACCGATAATGGAAAGCATTTTTGCAACAAAGCTTTGGGGAAAGTTCTTGAGAAATATGGAGTTCATCACCGACTTGCCACTCCTTATCATCCTCAAACTAGTGGCCAAGTGGAGCTTTCTAATAGACAAATCAAATCAATTCTTGAGAAAGTTGTCAACCCGTCAAGGAAGGATTGGGCCACTAAACTTGATGATGCACTTTGGGCATATAGGACTGCATACAAGAACCCAATCGGGACTTCCCCATTCAAGCTTGTTTACGGGAAAGCATGTCATCTTCCCGTAGAGTTGGAACACAAAGCACACTGGGCGGTCACAAATCTTAACATGGATTTAAAACTTGCGGGTGAAAAGAGACTCCTTCAACTCAATGAGCTGGAGGAATTCAGACTTGATGCTTATGAGAATGCTCAAATTTACAAGGAAAGGACTAAGAAATGGCATGATAAGCACATTCTCAAGAGGGAGTTTGTTTCCGGTGATAAAGTCCTTTTGTTCAACCCAAGGTTGAAACTATTCCCAGGGAAGTTAAGGTCTAGATGGTCGGGACCTTATGAGGTTGTCAATGCATACCCATCTGGAGCTGTGGTGATTCGGGGGAAAAATGGAGATTTCACCACAAATGGCCAAAGATTGAAACATTACCATGATGATACCAAGATTGAGGCTAAAGTGGTGATTAGCCTTTGTTCCCCAACATACACTTGAAAGAAAAAAAAAGGGGTCGAGCTCATGACCTTAAACGAGCGCTTCTTGGGAGGCAACCCATGTTCTTTTTAATTTGTTTGTATTGCGTTATTGCATTGTGCTAATTTTTGCATTTTTATTTTTATTTTTTTAGATTTCTATATTTAGTTGTTAATTGTTTTATGTTTGATGATCTTTGAGCCTTTGTTTTGTGTCATAAGTGATTTTTGGAGTGATATTTTGCATTGTTTGATGATAAGGTGTTGTTAGGAGTTAGGAAATTGGGAGTCTAAGCTGAAAAAAAAAGGGATTTCTCACTGCCTAAGTTCGACGCGCATCGAGAAATTTCTCGACGCGCGTCGAACTCGTCCAGCGCGCAAATAAATTGCGCGCTGGACGTTCTCGACGCGTCGAAAGATTCTCTCGACGCGTCGAGACGTCGAGTCGCCCGGCGACCCGAACCGGCAACTCCCCTTTTTATCCCCGAATGTTTTATTTTTCCCCATCTTCCCTACCCGAACTGCTGCGAAAAAAACCCCCCTTCACTCTCCACTTCACTATTTTGCCATAAACTCTACTCCTATCCACTCCAAACTCTTTCTAAGGCATCAAGGTATCATCTTTGCATCATTTCTTCTTCAATTTCTTGTTATTTTGCTCATAATTTTGATTTTCTTGTGTATGAACCCTAACCCATGAAATTTCAAAATTTGAATCTTAAATGTCTTTGGGTTAGTGGTTGTTAGTTCTTTGTGTGTTTAATTTGCTATAATTCCTTGTTTCTATCCATTACTTTGTTGATTTTAGTTTGATTTTGAAGAAACTAGTCTTGAATCTTGTTGATACATTCTTGAATGGAATTGAATTTTTGATGATAATGTTGCTTGGTGGTTGGGATAATTGATTGTATGATTGGTGGTGTTGCTTGTTGTGTAAAAATGGATAGATTTTGAAGGCTAGAATGCACTTAACACCTTTGTTCAAAATCATGCACACAAGGTGTTTGTTAAAATGTCCCAATGATGATTTTGAAAATTTCTTGCCTAACCTTGAGGTGATTGGGAGTGTTTTGCTTAGCTACTCCATTCTTGCTTTATTAGCTAGCATTTTGTTTAATAATTCCTAATACTTGATTTTTGCAAGCCTTGTTCTCACTCTATGATGTTGTAGTTACAAAATGCCTCCAAAAGGTAGGAACTCACGAAGGGGACGAAGGGAAGAATCATCACAACAAGCACAACAACTTCCCCAAGAGCCACAATTCCAAATCTTCAATACTCCCCAAGCACGTGAGAGATACAACACTTGGATTTCAACACGGGGGATCAAAAAAGAAAGGGGGATTTTGCTAAATGTTCCAACACATTGGAATTGGGGACCTACATTTCTTGCTCAACCTGGAGATGCATTTTCTGGGCTAGTCAGGGAGTTTTATGCTAATGCTGGTGATGGCATGCAAACTAATACGGCAATTGTTAGGGGAGTTGAAGTGAGCTTTTCTACGGTAGACATTAATGCCTACTATGGTACTGAAGATCATAGAGCCATTGATTATTACCATCAAGACTTGAGGTTGAGCAGACTGACTGGAGAGATGCTAAATGAGATTGCAAGATCCTTTCACCCAGAAGCTACTTGGAACATTGCACATGGATTGCCAGCCCATATTGATTATCATTACTTTGGACAACGAGACCGTGCACTCCTTGACTTTATCAAAGCAAAGCTCAGTCCTTATTCACACAAAGGGCATGTTCGAAGGGATCAAGTCCTCATGGCTTACTGCATCAAGGAGCAGCATCCCATGAATGTGGGAGCCATTATCAACCAGAGCATTCGTGACATTGCGTCATCAGATAGGAAATCACGATGCTTTCTTAGCCATCCCTTTCTTATCACTGAATTGTGCAGGCTAGCAGGTGTTCCCATCAATGAAGAGCAAGAAATCAAGCTCACGCCCCTTACCTTCATCTCCCCACACTATGTTCAGACCCACTATGGGCAAGGCCAAATACCCGCCAATGACTCGGAGGATGAAGAAGCCGGTCAACAAGCTGAAAATGCAGATATGGTGGACCCTAATCATATTCCAGCGCAACCTCAAATTCCTCAACAATTCAATATGCAACAGTTCATTACAAAGCAAGAGGAATTCATGAGGAGAAGTGATGAAATAAACTGGTATGTTGGTACATCTACGTATCAACAAAATCAAGCGGCGCTAGGCTTTACTCCTCATTTCCCACCACCACCACCATGGCTTCAGGATCCCCAGTACATTCCAGACTACTACAGGCCTCATTTCCCACCACCACCGGATGATGCAGATCAGCAGTGACACTTCAGGGATGTATCTCATAACCCCTCTTTTGATTTAATTTGCTACATTGGGGACAATGTAGAATTTAAGTGTGGGGGAGGGTTTAGACTATTTCATTTTATGTTATTTCTTTTTCGTTTTGTCTTAGCTTTCTCTTGATCTTGCTTGGATGACTCAAATTTTTGCTTGAATCACTTGTCGGCATAGTTATTATTACTCTCTCTTGTGGGTTTGTGGATCGTTTTGGTTGAACTTGCTTCATTCCCTTACCAATATCCTTGTTAATCACCCAATAAACTGAACTAATTTTCAATCCAGTGGTTAGTGTTGTGCTAGTGAATGATTATGTGGAACTCCGGTGTTGGTTGATGTTCTAGAACTTGCCTTAATACTCCTCAAGTGTAGTCTAATTCTTGCATGCTTAGAAATGATTTAGGCCATTTTTGTTTACCCCTAGCCTTTTAAACCTTTTCACCCGATGTGTTTTTATTATCCCTCGTGTCCCCTTGTGCCTTTTTATTTGTTTATTAAGTGCTAAGCACTTAAACCCCTCTTTGTGAATTGTTTTTCTTGTTAAACCCTCATTATTAAACCCTTAACCCTTGACCAAAAACATTTCCTTTCGCCCTTGAGAGAATGTAACTTTTATTCTTTGATATTCTTGTAGAAGAGAATTTTTGGAGCTTTTATCTTGAAAGTAATCCTATCTTTGAAAAGTTCAAGTGTGGGGGTCCTCTTCATCTTTTGTAATGTATTTTGTTAATTTGTTCTTATGAATTCAAAAAAAAAAAAAAAAAAATGAAAATTATAGCTTAGTTGTTTATTTTATTTTTCTTGTAGAGTTTGTAATTGACCCCCACTATTCCTTAGGATTGCTTCGTTTCGTCTTTGCATTATGCTCCTGGTTTTCATCAAACTCTTCTAGCTTTAAATGTGAATAATTGTGAACTTCTCTCCGTTTTGTGTATCTTCCATACCCCTTCTTTGTTAGCCCTTAACCTCTAGCCCCGTTATAAGCTCAATAAAGACCTACTTGATCTTTGCATGCATTTTTAGGTCTGTATTAGAGGAGTGTGAAAGGCAAGCTTTTGGGATGTTCTTCTCAATACCAAATTCTGCATAAACCTAACTGAGTAGGTGCACACACTGGGTTTGTCACTAACTAATAATTTTGGTGCTTGAATGTTGGCTTGGGAATGGATCTTGTTGGCTTTGTGGTATGACCGGAGGTACAAGAGAGAGTATGAAAATTTATGCCGGACTTGTGATTTATTTTCTTATTTTGCTTGAGGACAAGCAAGATCTTAAGTGTGGGGGAGTTTGATACACTCTCATTTGTACCTATTTTACTTGTGTTTTTATTTAGGTTTTATAATTAATTGTGTATTAAAATGTTATCTCCAATGCTTTTTCCTTGTTATTTTATTTAAAGTGGTATAATGCTTGGTTTGAGTGTCTTTGGTGTGTTTAGTGCTGCATTATAACCACTTGGGAGCAAAAAGGCAATGCAAAGGAATCAAAAGTGTTGAGAAGTCAAAATGGGACCGAAAGTACTGTTCACCGCAGATTCTCGACGCGTCGAGAATATCTCTCGACGCGTCGAGACCTTCCAGAGAGCAATAAAAATTTCGCCATTTTATTCTCGACGCGTCGAGAAACATTCTCGACGCGTCGAGAATCCTGCCCAGGACACTATTCATCCCAGAACAAAATTCCAGATTTGTCCCTGTTTTGGATCCCACTATTTAAGGCTTCATTTCTCCCCAAACCCTACCTGTTGGCTGCTGGTTTTTGTCAGAAAAAGGGGAAAGAGAACAAGGAAAAGAAGCTTCATCATCTCCAAAAGCCAAAGAAGAAATCATCACAACTTTTGGAAAGGAGATCAAAGAAAAGAGCTTGGAGGCATCATTTGGGAGAATATCTTCCTTTCTCTTTTCTATTTTGAACTTTATTGAATAATTGTTGGATCTATTTTAGCCATGTTAGGCTAAACTTCCTTTTGGGATTTTTGGGTATAAAAGTGTTTATGAACCTATGTGCCTAGTTCTTATTTTGTTTTAATGAGATATCTATTTGGGTTTATTGCTTGTGTTGCAATTGTGATTTATGTTATTGATACTTGTAATTAGATGCATATGATTGCTTGTACCCTTGCTAGATTTGTCTATGAATCAAAGAGCACCCACAATTGCACTTGACTATTGTACCTCGAGAGAGGACAATTTGGTTAAGGGATATATTGTGAATAGCTCACGAGAGTGAGTATTCCATTTGTGAATAGCCCACGAGAGTGGGTATTCCATTTATTGCTTAGTCCCGATCTTATATTGTGAATAGCTCACGAGAGTGAGTATTCCAATTACCGTATTTTGGGTTTGAGTTACGAGAGTAACCTTTCCCTTTTAGATGGCATTTTTCCACACTTGTTTAACCCAAATAATTATTTCACTTTAGATTGGCACTAGGTGATTAAACACTTTAACTCCCAAAAATCCCGCTTTTACCTCTTTGAATACAAAAAACCCGTTTGCCTTATTTTAATTATCTTGTTTGCATATCCATAGATAATCATCCATTGTGAACGTAGGAATAGCTTCTTGCGAATATAATTAGTAACTAGTGCTTGATACCCCACTTCCCTGTGGTTCGATAACCCCGGAATACTCCGGGTATTTGTATGTGGTTTTATGCTACGACCAATATGTATATGTATATACATACATATATGTATATACATATACATATGTATATGTATGTATATACATATACACATGTATATGTATACATATATATATGTATACACATATAGATATGTATATGTATATACATACATATACATATGTATACATACATACATATATATGTAATTTTTAAAAAAAATGTCACGGTGAAATTTCGTAAATAACTCGAACTTTGGTGTAAGTAATTGTGTTATAAATGCAAGTAGCTGGTGCACATTTGCAAGCAAAATCACTTACAAGTGCAAGTAATTTACCTTGTTAACATTCATGCACCTAATTATAACGTTAGGTGCAACTAGCTATAACATTAGGTGCACTTAGTATTGATGCTCATTGTATATTTTACTTGCACCTGTAATAAATCTTACTTGCACTTGTGCACCTATTTTCACTTACAAGTGCAAGTAATTTACCTTGTTAACATTCCTGCAACTAGGTGCACCTAGGTGAACCTAATTATAACATTATGTGTAACTAGTTATAACATTAGGTGCACTTAGTATTGATGCTCAGTGTACATTTTTACTTGCACCTGTAATACATTTTACTTGCACTGGTAATACAATCTACTTGTACTTAGGTTCACTCTATGAACTGCTACTTGCACTTGTAATATATTTTACTTGCACTTGTAATACATTTTACTTGCACTTCGATGTTTAGTTATTTACGAAAATGCCACCGCGTTTTTTTATATAAAAAAACAGTGTTTCTATCCGTTAGATTTGGACACGTGGGGGGATGACATGCGTTCTCAACTCTCTCTTGGGCAGGTGGTTCGCACTTGAATGCGATAGGAAGTTGCTTGTATATTCAAAATAGGGTATAGATATAGATTTTAATAGAGTTCTAATGCAAGAGTATACAAGTATACATATATTTATTTATATAGGCTTTCAAAATAGGTAAGTAATTGTTTATATAAATATAGATTGGTATGGTAAGTATAGATGTATGCATAAGGTAAATAGACAAATGTACAATATTAGTTCTATAAATATCATGCTTTTCAACATCCCACTTTAATACCTAAAATAGGATACCCATCATAAATTTTTTGAAAGCATACCCATCATAAACTTCTATTCTCACAAGCAACATTAATCAATTCATCAACTTCATTTTTACATCAGATAGAACTATTATGCTTAATTCGAGAAAAAATGAATTTATACAGTTAACACATATCATCCCAAGTAACAACTGGATCAACCACTCAAGTTTCACAGGTCATCCAGACGTGCGTAGTTGACAGTGGCCAAACCCAACAGGCGGAAGGCAAAACCCCGTGCCATCAGAGCCAAATGGTACCACAAGCTGGCAGTAGGGCCTCAAGGGGTGCCGCCAAGGCCCTGTGGCACCACGGCAAAGGGTGGCAGGGCTTCAAGCTCTGTTACCCCAAGCTTGCCATCAGCACGTACCGTTCACCGAAGATATAGAGCATTCATGTTGATAACATGTTGTGAAACGGATGGATCCTCGTGTGTGCAAATATAACAATATACGGTAAAAATATGGAGGAAGATGACAATAGATACAGAGAGAAACATCAATCTTTATTAATCAACTAGTTTTATACGCGCATTGCGCGAATGGGTTAATGCCCAATGTTTATATTTAAATAAATATTTGAAAGTATATCAATGCAAGATTATATAGAAGAAGTTTATACATGGGTAATTGAATGTCGAATTTTTTTATTTAAATATCTAACTCAAAGTATATGAATCCAAGATAATATAGAAAATTCATTATAATTGTTACTAAAATAAATGTTTGCAACCTTGTAAAATTGATAGTCTAAATATTTGGTCTAAAAATGATAGTCTAAATAAATACTACTTTTAGTTTGAATTTTTCTAAGTGTTCTTAATTCTCTTTTGAGTAACATTGTTATTGTCTTCATCTTTACTATTTGTTCTCTTCCTTTTTTTGGTAGTGTGTTATTTGCAATTCGGTTATTGTTGGTAGCATAGATGACAACGTCATGCAATGAGATTATGATATAGGAGCTATGGGTTTTCCTTTAGGTGTTCTGCTTGGGGTTCATTTGGTTTAACTATTATTGTTGAATGAGTTATTGTGGATAAAGAAATCTCTAGTTTAAGAAAAAAGATTAAATAAATTAATAAAAATTTGAAAATTTAAAATAGTATGTATTCCAAAGATATAAAAAGGTAGTTTCTCGCTTAAATTTGCTGGGTAATGGGTTATTTGAGTACTTTCATTGTCAACAAATCCTCCAAGTAGTTTATATGATTGGTTTCAAACTATTCTTTTTTATTTTTTATGGTATTAAAGAAATACATATGTATCATTTTTTGGTGTAACTACTAATTTATTTAATTCAATAAGAGTAAAATAGAGTGATTCCGCTTCAATTTGTTGGGTTATTTGAGTACTCTCTTTGTCAACTAATCCCCAAGTAGTTAATATAATTAGCTTCAAATTATTTTTTTTTTAAATTTCATAGTATTAATAAAATACTTGGTAAATAAATATATAACATTATTTTGTACTATAACTTTGATATTTTTTTTGAAAACAACCACGTAAATAGATATATTAATGCAAAAGAGTCGAAATAGAGTCAGGAGGGACAGAGTCCCAGTACAAAGTATCAAAATAAGAGAATGCCTGAGAGGCTAGAGTGTGAGCAATAACGTTTGCTGATCTAGGTACCCAGTTCACTTGACATTGGGCAAAAGTTGACATGGTTGTCTTGCACTCATCAATTGCAAGTCCCGCATATGATCGGAAAGAAGGTTGCACCGTTGTTAAAACACTCCGTAATTGAATGCAGTCTGTGAACAGCTGGACATTTGTAATTCCCCTGTTCTGCAGCCATAGTAGCACCCGTTTGCAAGCATTGGCCTCCGCCATTAATGGGTTGAAACAATCCGGCAAAGCACCTGCACAGGCTGAAACGAATTCTCCCTCCTGTGATAACAAAACCGCTCCAAAGGTTGCCCTCGCAGAGTCGGACTGATACCCCGCGTCGAAAAAGCACTCCTGAAATGTGGCAAAAATTAAAGGCAAAAACTTGTGTGAGACCTTCTCACCATGAGACGGGTCGGGTCGGGTCACGATGCAATTGTAACACTTATATGCACAAATATCATACTTATATGCTCAAATGTAATAATAATCAGAAATAAAATTTTTGTTACTTATTAGGGTAAATGTAATACTTTTAAGGGAAAATACAATACTTTTACATTTCGATTTAAAAGTATTACATTTTTCCTCAAAAGTATTATATTTGCCCTTATAAGTGAGAGGCACTTGTCAACATTACTTATTATGAAAAATGTATTACTTTTTCCCTTATAAGTAACAAAAATTGTATTTTTTATTAGTGTTATATTTGAGCATATAAGTATGAGATTTGCACATATAAGTATGACATTTGCATGGTGCTTTGAGCCGATCTGACCCGTCTCACGAATAAGGATCCGTGAGACGGTCTCACACAAGTGTGACCCAAAATTAAATAATATCATTTTTTAAAAAATCATATCACCATTCAGGATATCAGAGTGGTGATTAATGTTATGTGCTTTTTTTTTTTTTTGAAAGCATGTTATGTACTTATGTTGCAAGAAATATAAGATCGGAGCAATCCAATTAAATTGATTAGATGATAATTGATTTGATAATTATAAATTTTAAATTCGACTCCTTATATATGTGTTTATTGATATTCTTTGTTTGAATCGATCAACTTTGAATAATCTAATTTATTTTAAAAAAAATTCTTTATCTGCTAGGCGTTATGAATTCTTTTTGTAAATAATAAAAAAAAATGAGAACTAAGATTTACATAAATGAGACATTTTTATAGAGCAGATAGCATGCATGCTGTCATAATTAATTGGAAAATGGATAATCAATCAAACTTAGGCGCTGCGTTTCCAACACGTTATTGACTTGTTGTATAATAAGACACGGCCACGTCTCAACAATTCTGCGCAGCCCGCCAGACCTATAGAGATAGAAAGTGATGGTTTTTCTCGGGGAAAAATCAATTTTTATCAAATTATTTACAAGTGCGAGTAATTTATGCACTTATTTTCGCACATATTTTCACTTACAAGTGCGAGTAATTTACCTTGTTAATATTCATGCACTTATTTTCGCAAATATTTTCACTTACAAATGCAAGTAATTTACCTTGTTAATATTCATGCACATGGGTGCAACCTAGGTGCACCTAGTTTTAACATAGGTTGCACCTAGTTATAACATTAGGTGCACCTAGTTATAACATTTGGTGCACTTAGTATTGATGCTCACTGCACAATTCACTTGCACCTGTAATACATTTTACTTGCATCTGCAATACATTTTACTTGCACTTGTGCAAGTAATTTACTTTGTTAACATTCATACACCTGGTTGCAACCTATGTGCACCTAGTTATAACATTAAGTGCACCTAGTTATAATATTAGGTGCACTTAGTATTGATGCTCATTGTATAATTTACTTGCACTTGTAATACATTTTACTTGCACGTGTGCACCTACTTTCACTTGCAGGTGCATGTAATTTACCTTGTTAACATTTATGCACTTGGTGCACCTATGCGCACCTAGTTATAACATGACGTGCACCTAGTTATAACGTTAAGTGCAACTACATTTCGGACACGTGTCGCGCTGTGATTCGTCCGCATTTCTCTCCTGGGCGGCCAGTACGCATTTGAACGCGGTCCTATATATATATATATATATATAGTCATGATCAGGTGCGGCCGTGCTCTCCCGTGCGGTTCACACCACTCAATGTTATGAAATACACCACTCAATGTTAAGAAACGCACCACACAAATATGCACTGTGGTGTGTTTCTTAACATTGTGGTGTGTTTCATTGTGGTGTGTTTCTTAATATTGAGTGGTGTATTTCGTAACACTAAGTGGTGTGTGACCACACGGCCGCACGGGAGAACACGGCCGCATTTGAACCAAAATCTATATATATATATATATATATATATATATATATATATATATATAATTGTATTCAGGTGAGGACTACTAGATTATAGTGGATTAATAGGACTCATATTAGCTATTGATCTAATAAAATTAATGGATAGATTTAATTGTTCTTTTAATTAGTTGTTTGATTTAATAAGGCAAATTATTGTCTATATAGCAGTATTAGAGGATAGTTTTGTCTTTTGTCAAGGGTTTTAATTCCTCAGCTGATTTTACGGATTGATAAAATAAGGAAATATCCGAATTCAATGCATTTTAGTTACTGGGTATATACAATTTTTTTCCCTTGGCACTTAATATATTTAAAATTGGCACACAATTATATAACCCTTGGCACACACTATTTATAGACTATTAATAACTTCAAGTTTTGTCTAATTTTTATATTCATGCATCTACAAATAATGCAAAACCATTTTGGTTTTAAAATGTTGTGTTCTCTAATTTCGGTTGCTATCAATATTCAATTCAAAATTTGCATACTATACTACCTTCAGAATATAGCATAAGTGACACACAAAATATAGCATGTTGGCACACAACTTCCATCACAACGACACACAATATATTATGTACGTATGAATTAATCTGCCCGCATATTTGAAATTTACTAATAAAAAATGTCAATTCCACATTCAGGTTACTTTATTAATTAATGAATTACAATGTGATTGACTTAAAAATTATTACTTCGTATTAATCTACTTGTATGAATATTATGTACGTATAAATTTTTTCCCTTGGCACTTAATATATTTAAACTTGGCACACAATTATATAACCCTTGGCACACACTATTCATAGACTATTAATAACTCCAAGTTTTGTCCAATTTTTATATTCATGCACCTACAAATAATGCAAAACCATTTTGTTTTTAAAATGTTGTGTTCTCTAAATTCGGTTGCTATCTTTAATTTCGGTTGCTATCAATTCCAAATTCAATTTTTATATAAATCTTGTTGATTTATTACTATATTTAATACTCCTATTCACAGTCATGCTTCTTAATTATTTCATTTCCTTAATTGCACTTCATATTATATTACTAATGGACTTCTTTGCCCTTCATCACAACATCTAACGTGATCCTAGAGTCACATTACATTTAATCTCAACCATTTATTAAATATCTATGGATGGTTATGATGGGTCTTAATAGTCCTATATAGTATATAGTCCTCATGTGAACAAAGGCCTATATATATATATATACACGTATAGAGTTAGGATCATATGAGATCACTTGTTTAGGTAAGATCGTGAGATCAGATCTTGTGCATCTATTTAATAATTTAATGGTCTAGATTGATTTAAGATGCTAAGTTGAAGTGTGTGCAAACGGTAATAAAATGTGTGCAAATGGTGATTAAGTGTGTGCGGACGGTGATTAAATGTGTGCAAACGGTGATTGATGTACAAGATTTGATCTCAAAATTTTTTAATGGTCTAGATTGATTAAGATTCCAAGTTGAAGTGTGTGCGAACGGTGATTAAATGTGTGCGAACAAAGTCTGTGTGTGTCAATCAATCTAGACCATTAAAAAGTATTACATGGATGCACAAGATGTGATCTCACGATCTTACCTAAGCAAGTGGTCTCACTGGAACCCTACTCTATACGTATATATGTATATATGTATGTATATATGTATATATATGTATGTATACATACGTGTATATATATATATATATATATATATATATGTATATATAAATATACATATATATATATTTATATATACATATATATATATATATATATATATATATATATATAGGGTTGCACTCTGGTGCGAACTCTCGCCTAGGTAGGAAATGAGAACGCTCCACAGTCGTCCACGTGTCCAGATCAACGAATCAGATGCAATTTTAAAAAAATAACGCGGTGGCATTTTTGTAAATAACTGGAACTTTGGTGCACCTAGTTTCACTTAAAAGTGCACCTAGTTTCACTTACAAGTGCACCTATTTTCGCACCTATTTTCACTTACAAGTGCAATTAATTTACCTTATTAATATTCATGCACCTATTTTCGCAAATACTTTCACTTACGAATGCAAGTAATTTACCTTGTTAATATTCATGCACCTGGGTGCAACCTAGGTGCACCTAGTTATAAAATAGGGTGCACCTAGTTATAACATAGGTTGCACCTAGTTATAACATTAAGTGCACATAGTTATAACATAGGTTGCACCTAGTTATAACATTAAGTGCACATAGTTATAACATTAGGTGCACATAGTATTGATGCTCACTGTACAATTCACTTGCACCTGTTATACATTTTACTTGAATCTGCAATACATTTTACTTGCACTTATGCAAGTAATTTACTTTGTTAACATTCATGCACTTGGGTGTAACCTATGTGCACCTAGTTATAGCATTAGGTGCACCTAGTTATAACATTAGGTGCACCTAGTTATAACATTAGATGCACTTAGTATTGATGCTCATTGTACAATTTACTTGCACTTGTAATACATTTTACTTGCACGTGTGCACCTATTTTCACTTACAGGTGCAAGTAATTTACCTTGTTAACATTTATGCACCTGGGTGCACCTAGTTATAACATTACGTGCACCTAGTTATAACGTTATGTGCAACTACATTCCGGACACGTGGAGCGCTGTGATTCATCCGCAGTTCTCTCCTGGGCGGCCAGTACGCACCTGAACGCGATCCTATATATATATAGACTAGTGATCAAATGAGTCCATCTTCTTATATGAGTCCGTGTGGACAATTTTGGACCTTTCAATGCCTATGATTAGTGGTGTGTATTAAACATTTGTTTTTAATATTATTCTCTTTTTTGGGTGGTTAATTGGATAATGTTTATTTGATAGGGATATTTTGTAGATTTTGGTGTTATTGCACAGCTGATTTGTAGGGGTTTATTTACGTTTTATTTTGTTTTTATTATTTTCTTCTATTCATAGGGGTGGTTGCACACTCAGGTTTGACAACTACCACGGAGATGCACACATAAAAATCCACGGTGCGCAGTTCAGAATCCCATAAAAAAACTCTACATAATTGACAACTACCAGGAGATGCACACATAAAAACCTTCGATGCACAGTTCAGAATCCAATAAAAAAATTCGCAACAAAAAAAAAAACATAATTGGCAACTACCATGGAGATGCACACAAAAAAACCCACCATGCACAGTTCAGAATCTCATAACAAAAAAATTCTATATATTTGGCAACTACCATGGAGATGTACATATAAACCCCCATGATGCACAGTTTAGAATCCCATAAATTTTTTTTTTTTTTTTAAAAAGCTACATAATTGGCAGCTACCAAAGAGATGACACATAAAAACCCACGGTGCACAGCTTAGAATCCCATAAAGAAACTCTACATAATTGACAACTACCACGGAGATGCACACATAAAAACCCTCTATGCACGGTTCAGAATCCCATAAAAAAATTTGCAAAAAATAAAATAAAAAATCTACATAATTGGCAACTACCATGGAGATGCACACAAAAAACCCACCATGCACAGTTCAGAATCACATAACAAAAAAGCTCTATATATTTGGCAACTACCATGGAGATGCACATATAAAATCCCATGATGCATAGTTTAGAATCCCATAAAAAATTAGCAAAAAAAAAAAAACATAATTGGCAACTACCATGGAGATGCACAGATAAAAACCCACGATGCACAGTTCATAATCCCATAAAAAAAAACTCCACATAATTGGCAACTACCATGGAGATGCACAAATAGGGTGGGTGGGGCCGTGGGGGGCAGCAACCTTCACGGTAGCTCCGTTCCTAATTTTTCTTAAGATGACTTTAAAACATATATGATAATAATAACTATAATCGAATGTTGGAGACCAACCCCACACCGGTATATCATAGTAATCCATAACCAAACGTGAGAGACCAACATCACAAGAATAATCCAGGTATAAATCCTTCATAACCAAAGTTAATTAAATATAATATTTATAACAAATAATTAGTTTTCAACATTCATTACACGAATGCATAATATTATAAGAGAAAATATTTGATGCACCGCCGGTGTATTATACCTATTCACCGGCGATTAATCACAATGTGACACCTCATCCAAAAAAATTATAGTATTGATTAAGTCCTTTTTTGTAAAACTATAATACTTTTTAGATTAAAATATTTCCATAAGTAAATTCATATAAAACAATATTATAAAGAGAAAATAAAGATGAGAATATTTAAAAAGAGATTGGCCGGTAATGTCGCCGACGGGGAACTGTTTTCAGAAACATTAGGGTGCCAATGTCACTAGATTAGCAAAACTAAAAAATTAAATTGATGGGATACAGCCCCGCAGTTAACTTCATATATCATGGGATACAACCAGCCCAAACATGGGCTGGTTCCGTATGGTCAGTACTGGCGCCATAGCCGAAAGGTGTCATACTTGAGCTGCTGTCTGGAGGTGCTCGGCCGGGTTTAGGAATAGGATGTAATCTCATTTACCCAAGACATCCACCGAATTGAAGCTGGCTGAGGTACAAGAATGAATCCGATGATGTAAAGTTGGACATGAAAGAGTATGTGGTTTGGGAAACTAATCATGGACATCATCATAAAGATGCTTTAACTTTCAGGCAGTGGCCGGCCTAAGGAAGAAAAGAGACAGATAATCGTGATAGATGGTGAAGAGATTCTATATATGATCTGCTGCGGGCGTCTGCTCTGATCTAATCTGGGTGATTTTGTGCCATGGCTAAGATGGTTGGACATAGGAGGACATGAGAAAGCCATGAACAAGACAACCAAAGAGATGGACAGCATAATGCATGGAAGGTTGGCTAGCTGCACATACAAGAACATATATAAAAGGAAAAGAAATACCAAAATGCTGGACATTATTCTTCAGTTTTGCTAATCTCCTAAGATCAGATAGATAGTCAACATTTTATTAGTTTTTCCATGCATTTCCCCAACTTCTGACATTTTTCCATGAAATTATCACCCAGAACACCATGCAAGAAGACAAGGCTAAAGCCGGCCAGTAACCAATTTGAATCTCTTACAGATAAGAGGATATCATCTTTTCAATCCTTGACCATTTAGACAACGACCAATAATGCCAAAATCCAAAAAAGTAGTTTTCTCAAGCCTAGCTGCAGCTCATTTTTCACCATTGAATCAAGCCACAAGAGGCTACTCAAACCATTGGACACTAACCTCATCTTGTTGCGAAATATCTCCAAAGATACCTTTTGTATCCCATCTTGATTTAACCCTCTGATCTGTCCGAGATTTGATGAAGAAGTGCACGTTTCAATTTCCAACTCCTGTATGTAAGGTCACCTTCAGGTCTATTGACCTTTGGCGGTCAAGGTTTTTTAGCAATGTGGAATTGACGAGCTTGATCTGCGTTGCTCGGGTTAATTTGGTTGAGATCAATTTGTGTAATGCCACAGAGTTAACAGTACAGATTCCATGGCGGCTGCAGCCCCCATAGCCAAGGTGGAAAACGAAAAGCAGTGGTTGATATGGCGTTTGGGTGCATAGCGCAGCTGTGGGATGCAAGAAGTTCTAGCTGAGATTGCTGTCTCTAGAGTGATGTGTGAGAGTTGGCTATTTAGGTGTGGGTTTTATTGCTATCAAGTGCAAGGAAATCCGCAGTTTGGATGCAATGGGTCTCTTGTTACTTGTCTGTAAATTCTCTTTTCTAATCTTTTGATTCCTCTCATTATCATTACAGAAAGCTCAAACATGGAGTGATTGTATCCCATGATCGCCGGATGCCCGGAGCTATGGGGTGTAGTTGTATCCCATCAATCTAATTCTTCAGTTTTTTAAAAAAATTCTCTTAATTAATTTCTCTTTTATAATATTGTTGCTAATTTATTTATGGAAAAATATTTTAATCTAGAAAGTATTATATTTTTACAAAAAAGGACTTAATCAATGCTATAATTTGTTTTGGATGAGATGTCACATTGTGGTTAACCGCCGGTGTATAGGTGTAATATATCGGCGGTGCATCAAATATTTTCTCATATTATAATATATAACCAATATAATAAACATATATACCAAATACATATATACAAACTTATATATATAATCTAATGCATACAGATAAGCCAACTTTATGAAGATGTGTTTAACCCTATATATATACTTTACATATGATGATGACATTACGTACACACCAAAACCATTCAAAAAAAATTACTAAATAAATAAATAAAAGTAAAAACATACTTACAAAGTTACAGGTAATCGCCGAAATCATTTGAATATACCTGCACATATTACGATATTTATTAGATATGCATATATTCAAATAAATTAATCACACACACAGCATACCACTACTATTCTATAAGTAAATACAAAGCCACAATATATGTATATTTGAACACATATGTACATCAAAGATGCACCATTTACAGAATTATGAGCATAGGTACACGAACTAATACATACAACATTCATTATAGATTAAGTCCAGTAATTAAACACAACTTTCACGAAGGTCATTGGCCACATAGCAAATATACAATTACTAAGTAAATAAATTCTTGGTAGATTTTTTTTTTTTTGAACAAACGTTTTGCACATAAACACTTAGGAAAAATTGCTTTTTATTGTGGGGTAAATAAATTTTGAGTAGACATAAATCTTACTCTAGAAGTCGAAGATTCACTGCCCACACCGAAACACTTTGAGTTGATAATCCTTGTCTACTAGGTCTTGACTCAATGATGAAGAAGGAGAAGACTAAACCAAATGATGGATAATACGCTAGGCCTGGACTACATGGACCGGCCCAAGAAAACAATTGCATCAAGAAAGCCCAAGAAGGACCCTCAACACAAAGCTACAGAAGAGTTCGATAAGGATTGGACTTAGCACTTGTAATATTAGCAAGATTAGGGCTTATTAGTTATAATGTAATAGGGACTCCCAATATGGGGCGGTCCAGGATTCTTATTCCTTGTAGGGCTCTAGGCCCAAAATATGTATAAATAGACCCTCCACAAATGGAGAAAGGACAGACAATCCTGAGTAATACAATACCTATATTCTCTCGCTATATTTGCCTACATATTTCCTATATTCTCGCTATTCTAACAGGTAGTGTTGGCCTGCCTTTGACTATTCGAAAGTCATAAAACCAACATTGGCGCCGTCTGTGGGGATCGATACGAATAGTCTCGTGAGTCTCTACCTTTCACCATCGATCCTCGATTCAAATCATTTGGACCTACACTGGTTTCGACTTCCTAGTGACGTGGTCCCCATATCATCAGGAGGTAATTAAGGCATACAGATTAGAGAGGTGAAGCATTATTGGTTATTCAAGTTAGAGATTACACGGAACCAAGTAAGTCTTTATCCTTATTCTTGTTTTAATTAAGGATCCATGATCATGGACATTGTTTAGTTGATTTACATGTGATTCATTGTTAATTGTGCTTCTGCATTCAAGTTATAAGCGCATAAACGTTTTAATTAACATTTGATATCGGAGTCTTAAATTGATTAATCACTGAAATTAGGGCTCATGATATTTAGGGATTTTTAATTATAATATTTTATTGTGGGTTTGATATTATCATTGTATAATATTTTTGGTGTTCGTCGATCACTGAAATCAGCAAATTAAACATACCTAATTACGAACTGTGTTGTTGAAGATGGTTTAAAGTGGGTGCTAATAACATTTGTTATCACTAGAATCAACAAACATATATGTTATATATGTATGCGTTGTTTATATACATATATTTATGTTTATTGATTTGAACGTTTCTATGAATCAATATATGTACATTCTACGTACTGTTTATACATATAATACATAACTACATATATGTTAGTTATTGGCATAGGGTTCTTGTACGTACTATGTATAATTTGTATCATGTATATGATTTGTGCTATATGATTTCACACTATCAATCATGTATTATATGTTATAAGAGAACGACATATCAATTAAGGCTTGTTCAAATACATAAATATGTTCGTGGAATCAAAATCAATTGAAACCAACAAATATATACACGTACTATTTGATTATATATAAGCTGATTTAGTTGGTTTCTGGAATCGAATATTACGTATGTGTACTCCTATTGTTGGATTATTTGTATGAATGTTAGAATCAACTACTGCAATGGAATCAAACTTGGAGTCACGAACGGCTATGGTGGCGTAGCTGGGTTCCTAGGGCGGAGGGCAACAGGCAGTAAAAAAAAGAAGAAAAAAGCCAGTGGCAGACTCGTATTCCCACCACCGTGTGGAAGAAACGCATACTCACTAGGCAATAAAAAAAAGACAAAAAAAAAGAAAAAAAAATAGCCAGTGGCAGACTCGTATTCCCACCACTGTGTGGAAGAAACGCATACTCACTAGGCAATAAAAAAAAGACAAAAAAAAAGAAAAAAAAATAGCCAGTGGCAGACTCGTATTCCCACCACTGTGTGGAAGAAACGCATACTCACTAGGCAATGAAAAAAAAAAAAGCCATTGGCAGACTCGTATTCCCACCACCGTGTGGAAGAAACGCATACTCACTAAGCAATGATGAAAAAAAAAAGCCAGTGGTAGACTCGTATTCCCACCACCATGTGGAAGAAACGCATACTCACTAGGCAATAATGAAAAAAAAAAGCCAGTGGCAGACTGGTATTCCCACCACCGTGTGGAAGAAACGCATACTCACTAGATAATGAAAAAAAAACAAAAAAAAAGAAGCTAGTGGCAGACTTGTATTCCCACCACAGTGTGGAAGAAACGCATACTCACTAGGCAATGAATAAAGACATATACCCACCACCGAGTGGAAGACATATACCCATTAGCCAGTGGCAGACTCGTATTCCCACCACCGTGTGGAAGAAACGCATACTCACTAAGCAATGGAAGACATATACACATTAGTCAGTGGCAGACTCGTATTCCCACCACCGTGTGGAAGAAACGCATACTCACTAGGCAATGGAAGAATTGTACCCACCACCGAGTGGAAGACATATACCCATTAGCCAGTGGCAGACTCGTATTCCCACCACCGTGTGGAAGAAACGCATACTCACTAGGCAATAAAAAAAAATCTATTTACAGATTGATCGAAACAAAAAGGCACAATTATACTTTCCGAGACTTTGTATTCACAAAATCTCAAGAAAGTGGGGCACTAGATGATGGATAATACACTAGGCCTGGGCTACATGGATCGGCCCAAGAGAGCAAGTATACTTTCTAGAGACTTCGTATCCACAAAGTCTCAAGAAAGTGGGGGACTAGATGATGGATAATACACTAGGCCTGGACTACATGGACCGACCCAAGAAAGCAATTGGATCAAGAAAGCCCAAGAAGGACCCTCAACACAAAGCTACAGAAGAGTTCGATAAGGATTGGACTTAGCACTTGTAATATTAGCAAGATTAGGGCTTATTAGTTATAATGTAACAGGGACTCCCAATATGGGGCGGTCCAGGATTCTTATTCCTTGTAGGGCTCTAGGCCCAAAATATGTATAAATAGACCCTCCACAAATGGAGAAAGGACAGGCAATCCCGAGTAATACAATACCTATATTCTCTCGTTATACTTGCCTACATATTTCCTATATTCTCGCTATTCTAACAGGTAGTGTTGGCCTGCCTTTGACTATCCGAAAGTCATAAAACCAACACCAAGAAACTAAGGCTAAGATTTTAATTTTTCTTTTCTTGGTTGTTCGGCAATGGAGTGCAGGAAAGAGGGAGAATAAATGAAGAAGGAAGTTGAATGTAATAGTGTATATAGATAATGACTCAATTAAAATGGAGTGTATTAGGGAGCATGATATAGGTAACGTGTAGCATTTAGGCTGGAATTGATAATGATGAGGATGGTAATTGCTAGTGATTGGAAGATACTATATATTTATTTAAAAAACACATGTCATTTATATACATAAAACATAATAGGATTAGAATGCAAATGATCAGAATTATAAAACATAAAATATGGATATAAACTATGTGTACGAATATATCACTGCTGGAAATATTCATTTTTCCGACCACCAAAAAGTGGTCGGAAAAGGGTGATTTCCGGTCGGAACAACAGTTTCCGACCAACTTACCGACCACTTTATGGGTTCGGAAAAAAAGCCCTCGGTATTACCGACCACTAGGCTAGGTGGTCGGAATTACCGACTTCTTTTTGAGGACGTCGGAAACATTGATGGAAATCGTCAGATAAAGAGAACTATTTCCTACCACTGGTGGTCGGAAATTGGTCGGAATTACCGTCCACTAGAAAAAATTAAAATTTGAATTACCGACCACCATGGTGGTCGGTAATATTTATAACTAACTGAAATCTTACTGCATATACAATTGTTAAATATCCTGAAAATCATGTTATAATAATGCAAATTTGAACACCACATTTTTAAATTCAACACTACAATTTTAAATTCAACAACAAAATATTAACAATTCAAGGGAATCAAACATTAGTCAATCATTTAAATCCAAAGTGTAGCAATTGCTTCACTATAAAAAATACAGCTATTGTTTGCAGCTATGTTTCACCATCCAAAACAGATTTTCAAATCATTCAAATAATTAATATGCTATCTAATCTTGACTAGAGGGGATAGTGTATCATCATCGGAGGTGGAGGGGGATAGTTTATCGTCATTGGAGCTATTCTTGTTTGGATCTTGATCAAGACTACCAAGATTTTCACTAAAGTTGGCAAGTGTTGCTTCCATTTTTTGGACGATATCATGGATCCTCCGATTTTCCTCATGCATATCTTGTTGCTGCTGTTGCATCACTTGATTTTGCTCCTCTAATTGCTTAATTCGAGCTTTGCAAGATGAATGTGAAGTTGATGGCCCTATATTGGATTTCATGTGTATCATAGCTTCGGGGAAGTAGTATGCGGTACCCGACCCAAATCCTAAAACGTACCCCCTTTCCTCAAACCACCAGTGGCCTCCAACCACACTGCTGATTCTGCCACTTGAGGTTGTGTTTGCTTCAAGTTGGTCACAGTTTCTTGAAAAAATAAAACAAGAAATAGCTTCATAATAGATCCACAGACAATGTGTGATAAAGACCATAATAAGTGGATAGTGTAGACAAGAAAAAAGAAGGAAAGTCAGAAGGAAACTCTTAGATCATAAACACAAAATAGCTTGTTAATGCTTTCATCTCAAAAGGCGAATGCTCTAGTTGCACAATATATATTGTTTAAACTTTCTCAACCTCATCAACTAGTTCTATTATTTTTGTCTTAAATCTATTGTTTTGATATAGAGGACAAAATTTATTCTTTCAGCTTACTGTTACTTGTGCAAAGAAGAGGAGTTTCGTTAATGAGACATGAAGAGAGAGGCAATATATCCTCTAATGGAGAGGAATAAAAAGCATTAGTTAATCATGTGTCTAAAACCTGCATATACCTCCACATTTTGTATAAAGAATATATCATAAGGTTGATCATAACATGCTGCATGTCTGTAGTTAATGTTATATTAAGCTCTCTATTAAGGGATTTACATGCAGACACCTTTTAGAGGAATGTTCTTAGACACTAGAACCCAAATATGTGGTACTCTAGAAAATTTTCAGATGGTTAATGTTGGTTGAGCAATTTCACTAACAATGAATATAGTATGTATTTAGTTCTCAAAACAACATTATGTTTCTTTTTGTTTGGAATGTGTCGCATAAAACCCCTACTTCAGCCAAAAAAGGAGGGGAGGGGGAAAGAAAGTGAAAAACTAAAAGAAAAATCAATGGGGGAGGAAAATGTTTCTGTTCTCCAGAAAATTTGAGCCTGTTACATGTGAAATGTTTCTGTTCTCCAGAAAATTTGAGCCTGTTACATGTGCAGAGGATGGCATGTTTGATGAGTTAAACAACTAAAAAATCATTTTAGATGGCATGTTTGATGAGTTAAACAACTAAAAAATCATTTTAACAATGACATGTTCAGAGTTAAACAACTAAAAAATCATTTTAACAATGACATGTTCAGAAAAAGCAGTTAGAACAAAATCCCAAATGTTTGAGTGTCACTTAAGTATGAAAGCTGTACTATAGAATCCTGAAATATCATATCAACACCACAAAAGTATGAAAACTATAGAATCCTGAAACTCTAGAGCAAAAATATGATCATTACTTCATAAGGTATATAGTCCTTGGCATCTAATATCAATTATAACACAAAATTCAAAACAACTCTTTTCAAGCCCTAAGCACTGAAATGCAGAAAACATATGGTAGGAGATCAACAAAGGATCAGTATTAATTTAACTCGAGATGAAGAAATGTAGAAAACATATGGTAGGAGATCTTACCCTTACATATCCAACCAGATTTAGTGATATACTGAACCTGCAAAAAAAGTTGCATGTTTAGGAACTGATAACTTAGGATAGCAATGCATCAGATTTCAAACCTAATTGCTACTGTAGCCAAAGAAATAGCCATCACCTACATATATCAAGAGGAAATAACAGAAGCTTTACCAGCTTTAGTCAACTCAAGAGAAGTAATTCGTGCTGTGTAATAAGTCCCTCTGGTACTTATCTCCTGTACACGGAATCTGCAAAGTCCTAACACAACTGAATAAGTCACTCTCCCACTTGGTCTCTCCACTCCTCTTGAGAGATGCAGGGCTCAAGCAGCAACTCACCTGCATTAAAAATTTAAAATCAAGACATTGTATAGCACATAACTTTGACCAGTTCAATTTCTAAATATAAAAAACCTGACATTACATTAAATTATAAATCCCTAACACTTCAAACAAAAGAGGATATGTGACAGATTTACCACTTATGCCAGTGAACTTGCTGCAGACTTTTTCCATCATGTTTGTTAAATATGATATGCTAGCTTGATTTTTCAAGGTACACTCTACAAAATCAGTTCCAATGCCTATAACAATTGCATATAATATTTTAATCAAAGAATGAACTAAAGTAACTGATAAACAAGTGAAACTCATAGGAAATCACCTGGAGACAAAGCAGGATCCACAGTACTAGTCTCTGCGGAATCCTGAACAAGGAGAATCCCAATCACTCCCTTATTTTCTTTCTGCCATAACTCTTGCTCCACCAATTTCACACTGCTCAATCAGTAACATTTTTCATCACACACAAATCACTTAGGGTTTAAGATTTAGAGATAAATGAAATTAGGAATAGAACTAACCTGTAGAAATACGGCGAAGGCGACTAGAAACAACAAGGAGCGCATCGACGGCAACGAGAAATAAGCAAACAGCGATGAGGGACGGCAACGGCGACGGGCGGCTGCGAAGGCTAACACAGTGGGCGCTGCTATGGGCGAAAACCTCCATTGACCAAGCTCTGCTATGGGCGACGAAGTTGGTGTAGGTACGGTGACAGAGTTGCAACGAAAGCGCCGACTGAGTTTGAGTAGCGGCTGCGGCGGCGACGGAGTTTGAGCAGCGGGTGCGGCGATCTGCTTTTCTTTTCCAAGTGTTTGAACCGATTCTTTTTCTAAAGTCTCTGTAGTAATACATATAAATCAATTTCCGACCACTAAGTGGTCGGAAATAAAAAATCTAATTTAAAAATTTAAACAGGCTCAAAATATTCCGACCACGTAGTAAAAGTGGTCGGAATTTCCTACTACTTTCTGACCAACATAATTCTTTGACGGAAAAATGAAAAAAAATTACTTTTTGCGACTAGTCTTTTTGGTGGTCGGAAATGAGGTCGGAAAATCGATAAATTCCAGCAGTGTATATTTATGTGTGTGATAGGATTTTTTTTTTTGTTCAACCATAGGCGATGAATATCATGTGCTAGCTTGACAATATTTTCTACACAGTTCTATCAACAGAAAGAGATATATCCATCCTATGATTCTACTCGGTATTTGTTTAGTAGAAAATATTAGGGAACACACTTGGCTTTAGATAGCAGTTTAATCTAAAGAGCCCCCACAACCTTTTATCTCACTATGTGTGTGATAGGATTAGTTATGGAAAATATATATATGTATTCATACCACCGTGTAGTATAAAATCTAATACTAGTATATTTACTTATTTAGGATTAGTAATATAGTAACTATGAAAGATTAGTGTATAGGCTTGATAATAATATTTATGGGTTGTTTGGTTCACGGAATAGGTAGGGAATGACATAGCATTCCCAGTAATAACCTATTCCGTTGTTTGGTTCGCAATTGTATTCCCAGGAATAATGTTCTTGGGAATGAGCTATTACCCTTGCAAGGGTAATAGCTATTACCAGTGCCCCCCCTGGTATTAACCTATTCCTGAGAGCTCAGGAATAGGTATTTTTATTATTTCTTTTTTACCCTTATTTAAACCTAAAAATTTTTAGAGCTCATTTTTTTCCAGATTGAATTCATCGCATCATTTTTTTCAGATTGAATTCATCGCATCATCTCTCTGTCGCACACTCGCACACCTAAACCTAAAACTCATCGCATCACCGATCACCAAACAAAGCGCAGTATAATGTCGGTTGGTACAAACTCCGACGACCTCCAAGCTCTCGCCACCGCGAAACGCCGTGAACTCATGGCGGCGGAAGCCATGGAGTCCGACTTCGAATTCGCATTCCACCTCCAACTCCAGGAAGCCTTAAACGCCTCCCTCTCCCTGCAGCCTTCCAGCTCCACCGATCCCCCCGCGACACCGCCTGACCACAAACCGTCATCATCCGCCGCCACCGCTGCCGCTGACGGTGAAAGTCTGAGTTACACCGCCGCCCTGTCGCAAGAGCTTGTGAAATTCCAGCAAGAGCTCGATGACCAGAAGCTTTCGGTGACGGAGTTCAAGAAAATCCGAGATGATCTTCACCGTTGGATTCACGACCAGAAGTTCGCCGAGGAGATCATGCGGATTCCGGAAGATGAGTGGGAAGATTGGGGCGGCGACTTTGAGCGGCCGTTTGGGGAAGGGAGTTCTAAGAGTGTAAACGCGGAGGTTTTTAGGGTTTATTTTTGAGTCTTCTATTCTCTATGCTTCCAATTATTGTATAGTTATCAGTAATATTCCTTATAAATTTTTGATATCCCAATTCATGCATATTTTTGTAATCATCTTGCATATAATGTGCTTGTATGGTCATGGTAATGGAGTCCAAAACGTTTTGCTGCAATTATACATAATAATAATAATAATAATAATAATAATAATAATAATAATAATTATTATTATTATTATTATTATTATTATTATTTTGTACAAGGGCATTTATGTCTTTTAAATATATATTCCATTTCTATTCCTTCCGCGAACCAAACGCTGGAATACAATTCATATTCTATTCCTTACCTATTCCATTCCTTATGGAATAGTATTCCTATTGAACCAAACGTGCTGTTAAGGAATAGTTTTAGTAACATCCTTTCAAAATAATTTAGGTCACATAATATCAAATAAATTAGTTACAACTAATAATATTTATAACAAAATATTCAAATAACCGTAAATAACCGGGGTATCACACTCTACCTCCCTTAAAAGATGGTTCGTTCCCGAAGCATTACCACTTAGAAATTAAACAATGAGCCTAATAATTAACCTTCACCATTAAAAAAAATAAAACCACCAAGTCCAAATTAAACATATAGCAACACGTACCAAGTATCACAAATCAAAGAAAATAACATAAGCAATTAAATATGCAATGTCTCACCAACTAATATAATCAAATCTAAACGAACTAGTAAACCAATTAACTAGAAAACAATTAGATGAATATATACGTCTCTTGGTAGTTTGCTCTCGTGTCATTGCATCACACAACATCACGAGAAACAACATACCACTGGCCTCAGCTTGAGCTCTACTCATGACGAAGATCCTCCCTCTATTGTTGTTCCCATCATTGGTATTTTGATCTCCATTATCAGTTCCTTGATTATTCCCATTTTGTTCTAAATGACATTCATACACTCGATGTCCCATCTTTTGGCATTTGAAGCATTTCACTAGATTTCCTTGGCAATCCTTCCCAGGGTGTTCATTTCCACATTTCTTGCAGTAGTGATACATCTATGTTCCATTGAGTTTTTGCCCTTGATTTCCTTGCCTATTGTCACCACGATAACCTGCATTGCTCTTATTGTTTTGAAATTGTTGAACCTTGGCCTTTTATCGCCTTGTTTATTTTCTTCATCATTACTCTCCATTCTCTTCCTACTCTTCACGTTGGCTTCTCTTTGAATTAATTCCACACGGTAAAGGTTAGTAGCATTTTTGTATGCCTCATTCAGTGTTTGACATCCAAGGACGCAAATCACCTTTTGAATCCCAAAAGTTAGTCCCTTAATAATGAATTTCTCTACCTTGCTAACCTCATCAGGGACCAACTTAGATGCAAAACGAGCAAGTTCCAAGAATTTCGCATGATACTCTTGCACAGATGAATTGCCTTTCTTCAAGTGCAAGAACTCCTCATACATTGCAGCCTTAACATGGTCAGGGTAGAATCGATCCCTCATAGCAGTCTTGAAGGCCTCCCAATCAAAGTCAGGTTGTTGACGAAGAATATGCCCATTATTTGCCCACCAAATATCAGCTTCTTGTTGCAAGTAGTACACAACAACCTCCACCTTCTGATCTACAGGACAACCAATAGTATCCAACAGTTTATCAAAAGCTCTTATTCAATCCTCAAGCGCACGAGGATCTTCTTGCACGCCATAAAAAGGAGGATCACGACTAGCAACCTTTTTAGCAACGTCATTTCCATTGCCATTTTGAAGTCGCGTAGCACCCAAAGTGTGAGTCAATTGTGTCAGCTGTTGAAGTCCATGAGCTAGTTGAGCATTAGTGGGAGCGTTAGCCTCATTCCCACCATTACCACTTCTGTTAACTGGTGTATCTCTTTTAGGTGGCACGATGATTCTTCTACAACACAATTAACAGCGTTACCGCTGGAGGGGTTGCACTAAATTCTAATGCTTAATCCATCATCCAAAGAGAATACCACTAGCGAAATACCATCACTATAGGTTTTAACAAATCCACTACTACCAACCAGGCCTCTACTAAAGATATCAAATGTCTGGTACTCTGTGATTGTGAATGGGGTCAAGGAAGGTTTTTCACATCGTCTCGGGGCCTGTGTCAGGGGGATCCTTTGTCCCCGAGTCAGTTTATCATTGCTGCTGAGGTTCTGTCCGTGTACTTGGCGCGGGTTTACGAGGATGTCACCGTTCCTCGCTTTACTCAGCCTCCGGGTACTCCACATATCCACCATTTGGCCTATGCAGACGATGTCATCATATTTAGCACATACAAGCAGCTGGCCATTCAGAAAGTCATTGCAGCTTTGAAAGACTATGAGGAAATCTCGGGGCAGTTGGTGAGCTTTCAGAAGAGTGCCTTTTACATGCATCCCCGTACTTCTGAGCGGGTTGTTTCTAGGGTCCGTAGGGCTACGAGTAGGGATGTCAATTGGGCCAACTCGCTGGATTTTGAACCAGCCCTGCAGGGTTGTTGGGCTTATTGGCTTGGGCTAAATGGTTTTTCATTTTTTTTCTTTTTGGGTTGGGTTGGCCCTAATCCTAAATTGCGGGCTGCTGGGCTAATCCAGCGGGTTGAATCACTAAACAAAAATTGAAAAATAAGAGTGAGTATCCAAATGGACCACAATTGGTGGAGCGGGATGAGTTTAAAAAAAAAAATTACCTACCATGCCAGAATGGGATATTGTTGATAAAATTATGTTTAATGTTTATATATATATATATATATATATATATATATATATATACAGACACACACACACACGTAATCTGTGTGTGTACTGTACATATATTTTTTTTTGACATCCCTATCCACATGCAACGGGCCGTAAGGTTTAAGGGCATGCAGTGTGGGGCAGGTGGATAAAAAATGCAAGGAATTTGGGCTCAACTAACATTTATTAAAATCTCATAAAACAATACATATATTTTATTTTTTGAGTTCGTACTGTACATATATATGTGTGTACTGTAGATATTATATATATATATATATATATATATATATATATATAGTACATATATACACAATATATACTGTACAGTACATATATGTACACTATATACAATACACACTATATGTAGTATATCTACAGTACACACAAACATATATATATATGACATAATCCAATGGTTTGGCCCGATAACTCGCCGGGCTAACTCAACTCAATCCGATAATATTTTAGGACCAGCCCATTTAGCTCGATATTTTATTGGGTTGATTTTATCAGTCTTAACCCTATAATTTTCAGGGTTTATTGGGCTAGCCCGTTGGTTTAGGGCCCAATTGACATCCCTAGCTACGGGTTGTGTGCACAAGTCATTTCCTTTCACTTACCTTGGGTGCCCTGTGTATGTGGGGCGCAAAATGTGCATCTATTTTGCTTCAGTAGTGGATAGGGTTAAGGCTAAGTGCCTGAGTTGGCAGTGGCGGGTGTTATCTAAGGGTGGGAAGGCGGTATTGATTACTTCTGTGCTCCAGGCATAAGCAGGTGATCCGTGACTTGGAGCGGTGTTTTGCTAGCTTTTTCTAGAAGGAGTCTGGAGGTGCCCGGTATCACTGGAGTTCGTGGAAAACTCTGTCTATCCTTAAAAAGGAGGACGGGGTTGGTGTTTTGGACTTGGGCTTAATGGTTCGGGCTGCTAGTGCGAAGTTGTGGTGGAACTTTCGCACCGAGTACACTCTGTGGTCAGACTTTATGCGAGCGAAGTACTGCAGTCGGGTTCATCCAGTTGCTAAGATGGTTCAGAACACTGACTCACACACTTGGAAGCGAATGTTGAGCGTGCGGGACGAGGTTGAGCGGGTTCTGACCTGGCGGTTGTTCCAAGGCCGGGTTAATTTCTGGTGGGACAATTGGTCGGGTTTGGGCCCTCTCGGCAGACTCTATCCGTTCCGGGGGGTTTCTTACTCCCGAGACTTGCTCCTGGCCTATATACACGATGGTGCTCTCGACCTGGCAGAGCACGTGGACTTAATAGCTGACGGGGTCACTACGGACCTGTCCCGTTTAGGACAGGGGCCGCGGGATATCCCGGTTTGGACGCCTGCTTCTGACGGTATGTTTTCATTTTCCTCTGCAAAATCTTTGCTTAAGCCTGCTTTGACGGCTGCCCCGGACCCCCTACTTGCTAAGTGCTGGCATAAACACCTGTCGTTTAAGGTGTCCTTTCTAGCTTGGAGGGTGTTCCGGGGTCGGCTGCCCACGGACGATGTCCTGTCTCGCTTCGGCCATGTGGTTGTTTCGAGATGTTGGTGTTGTCCGACTCCTACTTCTGATTCCATTTTGCATATTTTTTATTCTGGGAATACGGCGAAAGCTGTTTGGAGTTATGTGTTAGCGTCCCTTGGCCTGCAGTCCCGTCACCGGTGTTTAAGGACTTTGGTGGGCGGCTGGGGGCGAGGTGGGGCGCGTAATCCTTTATTTTCCTTTGTTATAAGCAGGTTGTCATACTTGGTTTTGTGGGAGTTGTGGAAACACCGTAATGGGTGTATGCATGGGCGTGATTCCCCGAGCGTTGCTCACGTGATGTTCGGGGTAGCCAGAGGCGTTGCAGAGTGCTTATTCAGAAAGTGGCCCACGGCGCATATTCTGCCTCCTAATTGGAGGACCATTGTTGCATACTTGGAGGCGCATGTGCCTCGGCGGGTGGTTAGGGCTATCAGGTGGGCCCCTCCAGCTGCGGGGACTCTAAAGATTAACCTTGCACTTTCTGCAGCTGTAGGGGGGCTGCTGCCTTGGTCCGTAATCAGGGGGGCGGTCTTTGCTATGGGGTGGCGTGGTCTGGGTCTGGGGATGTAATCCGGGGGTTGTTTCGGGTTCTGTTTTTAGGCTTGGAGTGGTGCCTGGCGGGGGGTTATAGGGATGTACTTGTTGAGTCCTCCGTGGCTGAGATGGGAGGTTATTTTGATAGGACTATGGTTGTGCCGTGGGTTCTAGATGATGTCGTGTCTAGGCTCCGGTTCCTGTGTTCATGCGGGTCTGTTGCTTTTGTCCTGTGCCCGCTGCGGGCCAATATGCCGACCTCTACCCTAGCTGACTGGGTGGTTGATAAGCCGAGGGAGTTCACTTTTTTCTCTCTTATGGAGCTGCCACCAAGGGTGCGGGCGCTGCTGATTAATGATGACTTGCCGTACGTGTGTTGGTCCCAAGGGGATGGGGTACAAGTCTAGAGGGGGGGTGAATAGACTTGTATAAGATTTTGCAAATCTTTTCAACCTCTCGTGTGTATTGAACTTAGGATGTTTAAGTTCGATACCTCACGAGGTGAAGACAAAGTTTTATGCGCAGCGGAAATGTTATCCCCTTTTAGTTAGCACGAGTTTGGGTTAGTTCGAGAGGTGTGATTATATGCAGTGCATTCGAGAAGTTAGCGAGAGATAAAAACAGAAAGTAAATGCAAGAGAGATTTTTAAGTGGTTCGGCCAACCCGCCTACTTCCACTCTTCTTCCAGAAACTCCCTGGAAGGATTGCACTAAAAACTTCCCTTTCTAGTACAATATCGAGCGCTTGAGCTTTGATNGGTTCTCCTCATTCTGCTCTTGTTGCTCACTTGTTTGCACTTCAGTATGCTCTGGTGAGTCTGGAATATCTATTATCTCAGGAGCAACTGGTGCACTCCACCTTTCCCTATTAACCATATCGATGGGAAAGCCTGGGAGTTGGAGCAACAAAATTTCACCCTCTCGAACTGTCTGAGCTTCATCTGTTGCATTCGAGGGTGTGGACTCAGGTGGTGGCAGTAGTAAGACAGAGTTAGGTGCCACCTCATGTGCTTCAGAGGCCTCGGATTCACCTCTCGAAGCTACCTGGTCTTCTAGAGCAGATTCACTCACTTGGGACAAGGGGATTGCTGCAGTTGGAGTAGGAGTGTCAGCATCATCTCGAGCAACCCCAGAGGTCTCTCCTGGACCTCTCGTGTGTTCTACACTTTGTCCCAAGGATATTGCTGTGGCAAGCCTGATATCCTCTCGAAATTGAGCATCTAGTTCAGGATCTTCTTCAGGCTCGGCTTCATCTTCTTGTGCAACAACAGCTATGCCCTTTCCTTTGTCAGATCGACCAAGATTACTCCTGATTACTTGCATCTCATGGGCACGGTTTTGAAGCTCGTCGGCTGGGATTTCAGTGAGATCTAACCAGTTTAGTGCAAATCGTTCCTCAGCCTCCATCTCTGCTGCTCTTGAGATCAATTGATCAAAGGGACCTGTTCTCCAGTTGATCCAGCGAAGTACTCTGGAGAAGTCGTCCAAACTCGATACATTCTCAACACTTTGATTCAATCGAGATGTGATTTCAGCATTCAGCTCATCAGAGTCAGCAGGTAGGATTTCTGTTGCTGATGCACACTCCACAGCTTGTTCAGTTATCTCTCGAACAACCGAGAGATCATGTGTCAACCCATCATTCAGAAAAGCTTGCACTGGGTTCCTGACCACAGTGCCCTGACCATCAGCAGCCACCACACAGTCTAGATCTTCAGCTGCTGGAATATCTACCTCTCGAACCACCTGTCGTGGTTCCTCAACAATACCCTGTACTGGATCACTGATCCCAGTACCTTCAACTTCTCGAGCCTCCTCTTGAGGCAAACCAACAGATTCATCAACATCCTCAGCACCATCAACAGCAAGTATATCAACACTTAAAGTTCCTGACAGGGACTTGGTAGGGGGCACTCTCTCAACCTCAGTGGCCAGTGTAGCCTGAGGTTCCCCCTGGGCTTGTGCCCTGTCCTCAAATGGTACTTGTATAACGGACGGTGTCACCTCTCGAACCTGGGTGACAGCAGCAGTCTTGGTCCTCTTGGCCTTCCTTTTCAATTCAACCCTCTTGACTGGGATGTCCAAAAGCTCGTCATCAGAGCGCTTCTCCTTAGCTGGGGCTTTCCTTTTGCCCTTTCCCTTAGGCTTTGAGGGTGAAGATGCATCCTTAGCACCTTTTGCCTTAGCTTGAGGTTTCGTTCTACCCATATAGGTATTCCGATGAACCTCTCGCCCTTCCCTCAGTTCGAAGCCCTTCAGTCTCAATAGAAATTGAACAACAAAGCCAAAACCAACCTTTTTGTAGATTGTCAGGTCGGAGTAGGAAACTGAGCTCTGCACTTGATGTTTGAGGCAGTCGAAGATGATGTGAGCCCAGTCCAACTTGTTGTTGTTCCAGATGGCGTGGAGGATTTTCAGAGTGTCCAGATTGACTTCGTCTGTTCCGGACACCTTGCCGAGGATGAATTTTATGATGAGCTCGGCGGCTAGGGCAAACCTCTCCTTCAAATGAAATCTGCGAAGGGCAGAGGATGCTCTGGGTGGTGCAGTCTCCAATCGGATTTTGTCCCAAAACTCCTGCTTATCCATGTTGTAGTCCGATAGGTGCTTGACTGCCTCCTCCGACGTAGCAAAGTCGAATGCTGCTCGTAAATCACCGACAGAGATTGTTATGTCTATTTCGTTGAAGCGGCTTTCAATCTTGCCCTTCGTGACCTTGGCATGAGCGAACCATTCTGTGTAGTCGAGGTCATGAATGGTTCGGTAGTCATGCGTCATGTACCGCATTAGTCCTGCCTTCTCAAATTTCTTCAAGACTCTCTCCGCCATTGTTGGATTTGGCGAGTGGGTGATGAAGCCATCTTTGTCAAGGATGCTTCCCGCCTTGACTTGTTTAATCTGAGAGCGTATGTGGTCTAGCTCTCTCTGGTATGCACTGGAGGATGAAGATGAAGATGAAGAAGATGATGATTCAGACGCCATTGAAGAAAGTTTGTGTATTTTGGAGGGAATGTGTACAGCGTCTGAGGATTTGGGGATTTTGGGTATATGGTTTTGAGTTTGAATCCGGGTAAAGAAGAAGGATTTTGCTTTTATATTAGGCGGATTCGGGTTGGATATATGGGTAGGGTTGAGAGTTTGACCCGTGGAAGGATCCCGGTTGATTTAAAAGATGTGAGAAGTCAGAAATACCCCTGATAACGGTCAGCTTATAAGGTATTTTGGTAAGGGTATTTCGGTAAAGTATAGAACGGTTTAAGCTTTGAGACAGTGGAGTATTGATATTTTAAAATAAGCATGCTCCCACTAATCAAGATAATGCCCTTAAGTGCGAAAAACCGTCAGTAACCGATGACCACGTGGCTAGCATTTATGTCCAAAGATATCCGTTCCACCTCATATATCCGTTGAGCTTATCAAATTCACCTTTCGAAGGTGAATGATCTTCCTCATGAGTTTAAGGATCTTCCCCCTGAGTGATTGATCCCTAACCCTCCTTATTCCTCCATCTTGATCTGGTTAGGGATCTTCCCTTTGATCCCTAACCCTCCTTATTCCTCCTTTCAGAGATATCAGTTTGTTATCTTTCGAAGTGACCTCTCGAACTACCCTTCTTCGAGACATAATGTATGTAGACAAACTGATCGGGTGACCTCTCGAACTACCTTTCGAACACAGATTGCGAGAGAAACAAGTTTGATTCATTTAAAAGATATCACTTGGAACATATCCTTAAGTTCATTTAGTGATTTCCAGATACATTACATATGAATCAATATCCTATTAAATTCCCTAGAAACTTTTGTTTGGCCTTGGTCAGCCTAATAGGAATCTATCGTTAAGGCAGGAACTAGCCATCTAAAGTCCTATTTGTCTAATAACAGAACTGGGGATGGCTATTCCCTTTTCTTGTTCTTCTCTCCGGAGCTGCTTACTATAGTTGGGAGTGACCATCTTCATCGCTAATCCTCTTAATGTCTTTGGATTAGGTATGATCATCCCTTTGGCTGCTGCAGACCTCAGAAAGTCCCATCTGGTCTTCCTCTCCGTTTCCCTTGGTTCTCCATTTGGTTGAGGAAGGCCCTTTTCCAGAATGTGCAGCAGTAGGAGTCCCTCTTGTACAGGGCTCTTCTCCCGATTCCAGTATCCCATCGTTGTGGATCTCCTCGTATTTGGGGATCCATTCACCTTGGATGGGAATAGGATTCTTGCTTGGATTATCAGGAAGCTCCGTAATCTGTTCACCCTTCGTTGATTCTGGATAGTTTTCTCCTTGAAAATCTTTGGACTTGACTGCCGGTTTCTTTCCTCTATAAAAGAATGGAACATCATCTTTTCCTTTCTTTTTCTCCATGGGAAGTTGATGGTATGAACTTCTGAAAGAAACCCTCTTATTTATAGCCCAATAGGGTTACCACTGTTGAGTCACGGGATGCAATATGAATGACCATTCAATGCTTGTGTAACTCCAAAGTTGCCATAAAGTTGATGAAACCGCCCCTCACATGCGAAACAGTTCATGGCACTAAATACAAGAAGATAAGATTTGACCATTCAACCCAACTCTATCATTCCCAATTCTAACCTTAGTTGAGAGAATCTATTTTCACATAACGCTTTTGTGAAAATATCTGCTAGTTGCTCCTCCGTTGCAACATATTCCAAAGTGATGTCCTTTTTCTCAACGTGGTCTCGGATGAAGTGATACTTAATATCAATATGCTTTGTTCTAGAATGTAACACTGGATTGTGGGTGATGGCAATAGCACTTGTATTGTCACACATAATTTTAACCTCCTTACACTCAACACCATAATCCATTAGCTGTTGCTTCATCCATAAGATCTGAGCACAACAACTTCCAGCTGCTACATATTCTGCCTCAGCAGTGCTTGTAGCTATCGAATGTTGTTTCTTGCTAAACCGTGAGACAAGTCTTCCACCTAGAAACTGACATGTCCCTGATGTGCTCTTTCGATCTATCTTACAACCGGCAAAGTCCGCATCTGAATAACCCATAAGTTCGAAAGATCCACCTTTCGAATACCAGAGCCCAACACTCTGCGTACCCTTTAGATATCTAAGAATCTTTTTGGATGCATTTAGGTGACTTTCCTTAGGACTTGCCTGAAATCTAGCACATACACCTACTGCAAAGGATATGTCTGGTCTACTTGCAGTTAAATAAAGAAGAGATCCGATGATACCTCGATAAGTGGTTTGATCGACCTCTCGACCTTCGCTGTCGACATCGATACGTAGAGAGGTTCCCATAGGTACTTTGACTGAGGATTTCCCTTCTATGTTGTATTTCCTGAGCAGATCCTTGGTGTATTTCTCCTGGTTGATGAAGATACCTTCCTTAAGCTGTCTCACTTGTAGTCCAAGGAAGTAGTTGAGCTCTCCCATCATGCTCATCTCGAACTTTCCTTTCATCAAACTGGAGAACTTCTCGCACAAGTCTGGATTGGTGCTACCAAAAATGATATCGTCCACATAGATTTGCACCAATAAGATGTGATCCCCATCCTTAATCCTAAACAATGTTTTGTCCACTAGGCCTTTGGTGAACCCACACTGAAGTAGAAAAGAGGATAAGGTATCGTACCAAGCTCTTGGAGCTTGTTTTAAGCCGTAGAGTGCCTTCTTCAACTTGTATACTTTGTCAGCTCCTACGTCCTTCAAGAAACCCGGAGGTTGTTCAACGTACACCTCTTCTTCGAGAAGTCCGTTCAGAAAAGCGCTCTTGACATCCATTTGATATACCTTAAAGTCTTTGAAGGCGGCATATGCGAGAAAGATGCGTATGGCTTCGAGACGTGCCACTGGAGCGAAGGTTTCATCAAAATCTATTCCTTCCTCCTGACAGTAGCCTTTGGCAACAAGTCTGGCCTTGTTCCTAACAATAACTCCATCCTCATTCATCTTGTTTCTGAAAACCCACTTTGTACCAATGACATTCTGATGATGAGGTCTCGGAACTAGTTCCCAAACGTCGTTCCTCTCAAACTGATGAAGTTCCTCTTGCATGGCTTGCACCCAATCTGCGTCGCTTAGAGCCTCATCGATCACCTTAGGCTCTATTTGAGATAGAAAACAAGCAAACATGCTTTCTCTGTAAGCTGATCTGGTTCGAACTCTGTCACGTACATCTCCGATCACTTGATCAGCAGGGTGATTTCTCAGCCATCTTAGGTCGGGTTGCGGCTCCTCAGTTGATACTTCCATTGAAGGTTGAGATATGGGTTGAACATCTATGATCTGGTTTTGATCAACTGAGTCAGGCACTTTCTTCTTGGTAGACTCTTCATCATCTGATTCTGACTGGAGTTCTGCTACGTCTCGAACTATCGACTGCTTGTCTTCGAGAGGTAAGTTTGATCTCTCGATAGACTCTGGCTGATCTTCCTCAGCAGCTTCCGTTGTCTTTGATGGTTGATCTGTTGATGCCCTTTCATCAAAGGTAACATGTATGGACTCTTCAACCACCAAACTCCGCTTGTTGAAGACTCTGAGTGCTTTGCTTGTCGATGAGTATCCCAGAAATACTCCATCATCTGCTTTTTCTTCAAAAGTTCTTCGCTGAGTCTTCCCATTGTTGTGAATATAGCATTTGCACCCGAATGAGTGGAAGTGGCTTACATTCGGTTTTCTTCCATTCCACAACTCATATGGAGTCTTTCCAACTCCTTTTACTATCAAGGACCGATTTTGGGTGTAGCACGCTGTGTTGATTGCTTCTGCCCAAAATCCTTGTGATATGTTGGCTTGCGAGAGCATGGTCCTTGCGGCTTCTTTGAGAGTTCTGTTCCTTCTTTCAGCAACCCCGTTTTGTTGAGGTGTTCGAGCAGCTGATAGTTGATGATGAATTCCGTTCTCGTTGCAGTAGCTCTCGATTACTTGATTAACGAACTCTCCACCTTGATCTGACCGGATCTTTAGTATCGAGACTTCCTTTTCAACTTGAACTTGTTTCAAGAGATTTGGTAGGGCAATTTTTGTCTCGCTTTTCTTGGTTAAGAACACGGTCCAAGTGAATCTTGTGTAGTCATCCACTACCACAAGAGTGTACTTCTTTCCCTTTATGCTGGGTGGATCCACTGGGCCAAATAAGTCCATGTGAAGAAGACTTAATGGTCTAGTGGATGATGTATCGGCTTTGCTCTTGAAAGAGGATTTGATCTGTTTGCAACGTTGACATGCCTCACAGATTTTATCCTTTCGAAACGTCACTTTGGGCAGTCCTTCCACTAAGTTCCTCTTAGTAAGCTTGTTGATAGTCTTGAAGTTCAGATGACTAAGCTTACTATGCCAATCCCAGCATAAATCTTCCTTGCTCCTTGCTAGCATACATAGGGATGGTTTTGCAGACCTCCAATCCACTATGTACATGTTTCCTTTCCTTGCTGCTTCCAAGACGACTTCGAGAGATTCCTCGTTCATAATCTGACATTTGCTTTTGGTGAAGACAACTTTGTGGCCCTTGTCACAGAACTGGCTTGTACTAAGGAGATTGAACTTGAGCCCCTCAACGTAGGACACTCCTTTAATAACCAGCTCATTCTTTTGGATTTCACCAACAGCTTTTGTGCGTCCCTTCTTCTCGTTGTCGCCAAATGTCACCAAGGGACCTTCGATAGGTTGGATGTTCTCAAGCAGTGTTAGATTTCCAGTCATATGTCTCGAACATCCACTGTCAATGAACCACACGTCCCTGGTGTCCTGCAAGGAAATCAAGCAAGTTTAGGTACCCAAACTTTGGGTCCTGGTGGGTTAGTGAGTTTAGGCATCCATTTATACCTTGTGCCCATTATTCCAGGCCTAGGCGCAATGTAGCCATTGTACGTTTGATAATNGAGTGGAAGTGGCTTACATTCGGTTTTCTTCCATTCCACAACTCATATGGAGTCTTTCCAACTCCTTTTACTATCAAGGACCGATTTTGGGTGTAGCACGCTGTGTTGATTGCTTCTGCCCAAAATCCTTGTGATATGTTGGCTTGCGAGAGCATGGTCCTTGCGGCTTCTTTGAGAGTTCTGTTCCTCCTTTCAGCAACCCCGTTTTGTTGAGGTGTTCGAGCAGCTGATAGTTGATGATGAATTCCGTTCTCGTTGCAGTAGCTCTCGATTACTTGATTAACGAACTCTCCACCTTGATCTGACCGGATCTTTAGTATCGAGACTTCCTTTTCAACTTGAACTTGTTTCAAGAGATTTGGTAGGGCAATTTTTGTCTCGCTTTTCTTGGTTAAGAACACGGTCCAAGTGAATCTTGTGTAGTCATCCACTACCACAAGAGTGTACTTCTTTCCCTTTATGCTGGGTGGATCCACTGGGCCAAATAAGTCCATGTGAAGAAGACTTAATGGTCTAGTGGATGATGTCTCGGCTTTGCTCTTGAAAGAGGATTTGATCTGTTTGCAACGTTGACATGCCTCACAAATTTTATCCTTTCGAAACGTCACTTTGGGCAGTCCTTCCACTAAGTTCCTCTTAGTAAGCTTGTTGATAGTCTTGAAGTTCAGATGACTAAGCTTACTATGCCAATCCCAGCATAAATCTTCCTTGCTCCTTGCTAGCATACATAGGGATGGTTTTGCAGACCTCCAATCCACTATGTACATGTTTCCTTTCCTTGCTGCTTCCAAGACGACTTCGAGAGATTCCTCGTTCATAATCTGACATTTGCTTTTGGTGAAGACAACTTTGTGGCCCTTGTCACAGAACTGGCTTGTACTAAGGAGATTGAACTTGAGCCCCTCAACGTAGGACACTCCTTTAATAACCAGCTCATTCTTTTGGATTTCACCAACAGCTCTTGTGCGCCCCTTCTTCTCGTTGTCGCCAAATGTCACCAAGGGACCTTCGATAGGTTGGATGTTCTCAAGCAGTGTTAGATTTCCAGTCATATGTCTCGAACATCCACTGTCAATGAACCACACGTCCCTGGTGTCCTGCAAGGAAATCAAGCAAGTTTAGGTACCCAAACTTTGGGTCCTGGTGGGTTAGTGAGTTTAGGCATCCATTTATACCTTGTGCCCATTATTCCAGGCCTAGGCGCAATGTAGCCATTGTACGTTTGATAATTATAAGGAATGCTAGCAAAGGTTTTAGGCCTCTTTGGTGCATAAATCAACTTAGGTAGAGACTTTTCGACCGGCTTATGCACCATGCCTTTCATACGCTGTTTGGTCATGTGAAATTGCTGAAAGTGAGGTTTCTTCCAGAACTTGTGATTTGATGACCAATACTCACTAGATGGATAGAGTCTTCCTTTCTCCATCCGTGAGTTCCTAACTATGTGGATCTCAGACCTTCCATATTTGCCTTGAGGTGCATTATATGGAGTGTAGCTCTTTTTGTACTTGGAATGGCCTTGCGAGAGATAGCAAGGTGATCTCTCGATATTGTTTACCCGGCCATTCTTCGTAGCTTTCCTATACTTTCCATTGCTGGTGTATAGGGACGGTTTATGAATAGCTACTCTGGTCTTTTCTGTTGGTCCTTTATGACCTTTATTTGGTTTGGGTTGAGATCCTCCATTTCTTGAAGTTCCCAAACCATTGGTCTGTTTATCTCTCGAGAGATGGTCTTGATGGAACCCTAGACCGGTTCTATCACTTGTAGGTCTGTGATCAACCACCATTTTCTCCATAGCTTTGGAGGAATTAGTGTATGATGCTATGACCTTTCGAAGATTAAGCTCTCTCGTCTCTCGAGCTTTGCACTCTTCAGATAGTAGGATTACTTTGGCTTCTAACTCACTTACTTTGAGAGTCAGCTCCAAATTCTCTTTCGAGACGTTCTTAAGCATATCTCTTTCAGCAGTTAGCTTGCTGTTTTCATCCATCACTCTAGCATGAGTGCTATTGGCGATGTTAAGGTTCCTTCTGAGCGATTCCAACATCTCGAAGGGGTCCTCATCGCTTTTAAATGAAGAACAACGAGAGGTAGAAGTAGAGCAGCGAGATGTAGGAGTAGAGGTTACCTCGTTGTCAATGGCCATTAGGCATTGATTCTCCTCTTCCTCGGTGTATAAGCAGATGAGCCCCCTCTCATCCTCTGAGCTGCTGCTGCTTTCGCTGGAGCTCGACGTCTCGGACTCCTCGATTGTCCTCTCGAATTCTTCAGCAACAAGCGCCTTCCTGCGCTGATACGTCTTTGATGATCCTTTGAAGCCACCTTGTGTTGACTTCTCCCTGGATTCCTCTATTCTCTTGGAATCCTTGCCTTCTTGGCCCTGATGCTTGCTTACTAGTGGGTAAGGGCATTCGGCCTTGAAATGTCCCGGTCTTCTACAGTTGTAGCATAGACCCTGATTTTCCTCCTCCGTCCTTCTGGATGGATATCTCTCATTTTTCCTTCTTGAGGAGGAAGGTGAACTTTTGTTGCTCTCCTGGTTCATCTTCATGTATTTCCTGAACTTTCTCACAAAGAGAGCAAACTGTTCGTCAGACATAACATTCATAGGATTAGAGTCTGACCTTGAAGATGTGGATGGTTGCTCAGCAACAAGTGCTACGTTTCGTCGATCCACAATGTCCTCATCTCTTGGGAACATCTCGAACTCGAAGGCTTTGAGATCCCGGAAGAGTTTGTCTGTTGTGGTTTCCTTCAGATCTCGGTGATCTCTCATCGTGATCACCTTTACTTCCCACTCCTTAGTGAGGCCACGTAAGACCTTCAGGTTCAGCTCCTTTTGTGGGATCTCCTTTTCAAGGTCACTGATCTCGGTTGTGAGCTTCATGAACCGAGACTCCATGCTGTCGATGCTCTCTCCTGGCTTCATCTTGAAGTCTTCGAACTTCTTCATGGCCACGGTGAGCTTGTTTTCCTTTTCCTGTTCGTCACCTTCACCAATTAACATCAAAGTATCCCATACCTCTTTTGCCGTTTTGCACTTCCTCACTTTTGGGAAGATGGTTTCGTCTATAGCTCTGAAGAGAATATCCTTGGCAATATTGTCCAGGTTGTTTCTCTTCCTATCATCACTGGTCCATTCTTCCCTAGGTTTGGGGACATACTTTGGTGTATCTCTGGTTTGCTCAGCAGTCGTGTTTACCATCATGATCTTGACTGGTCCAGATGTTATAACTTCGGCCATCTCATCATGGAGGGCTGATAGATACGCAAGCATGCGTGTTTTCCAGTCATCGAACCTGCTAAGATCAAAGAGAAGATGTCTCGACAACATGCTATCCATATTGAAAAATTATCTCGTGCTTTGAAAATATTTAAGAAGATTTTTCAAAGAAGGATCTCTAGGCAATATAAACAAAGGTTTATATCGATCAGAGAACTTGCTCTGATACCAATTGTTGGTCCCAAGGGGATGGGGTACAAGTCTAGAGGGGGGGGTGAATAGACTTGTATAAGATTTTGCAAATCTTTTCAACCTCTCGTGTGTATTGAACTTAGGATGTTTAAGTTCGATACCTCACGAGGTGAAGACAAAGTTTTATGCGCAGCGGAAATGTTATCCCCTTTTAGTTAGCACGAGTTTGGGTTAGTTCGAGAGGTGTGATTATATGCAGTGCATTCGAGAAGTTAGCGAGAGATAAAAACAGAAAGTAAATGCAAGAGAGATTTTTAAGTGGTTCGGCCAACCCGCCTACTTCCACTCTTCTTCCAGAAACTCCCTGGAAGGATTGCACTAAAAACTTCCCTTTCTAGTACAATATCGAGCGCTTGAGCTTTGATCACGAAGCCCGCCTCAAGCCTCAGGTTTTTCGCCCCGCTTCCAGTTACTACACCTCTCGAGCACTTGACCTTTGATCACCAAGCCCGCGTCAAGCCTCAGGTTTCTTTCGCTCGGACAGCAGCCAGGATACTCCACCTCCCTTGCTTAATCCAAAGCAAGACGTTGTTGATAGTCACAGTTGAATGTAACAATCTCCAATCTGACCACAAGCTATCGTTGAATCAACTTTGATGTAGAGCAGCTTTGGTCACCTTCTGGATGTATGACAGTTTAGCTTTGTAACTCTCTTCGAACACTAAGATGTGTTCTCTCGCTGTATTGAATATCAGGATGATATTCCAAGTTAAGCACTTTGCACTGGAACGTTTTTATCAGACACCTCTTGTTAACCTCTTGACCTCTTTCACAACCCCTTGTCTTCTGTGTCTTTACGTCCTTATATATGAGAGTAGAAGAATAGTTCCGTTGGAGGGAAAACTATTCCGTTTGAAATTGGTCTCCCACGCCGAACATGGGTCTTTGCACAATTTCAGCATTTTTCATGGAGTAGTGGTCTTGTAACTTGAGCCTTTTGTTTTGTAGTGAATATTCCATATTCCACTTTCTTGAGTTCATGCTTCACTTGCTTTTTTTGGATAAAGTTACTCTTTTTATGTTCCCATCATTCCTTGTTTGGGGAATCTGACCACTTCAGGATTGGTGCACTTCTTAACCGTTTGTGGTGGAGGTCTGACGTGTCATCCACTTCCGTCCATTTTGAAACCTCCCGCTCAGCACCTCTTCAATATTTTATCTCCATGATATTCTTCTTCTCCAAACTTAGAGTATTTTATCTGCACATGTTGACTAACATTCAGCCTCTTGGAGAAGTGCCGGTTTATCGAGACCATAAAAGATGTCTCGACCACTTGATGTTTCAATCCCATGTATTGAGAGGTCTATCTCTCGAATATTCTTTACGTCTCGAACTCGATAGGTATATCGAGAGGTCCTTACCTCTCGAACTTGGCTTGTGTCTCGAGACTTAGTTGATGTCTCGTAGACCCTTATTCCTCCAGAGTTGTCTCGTGCCTGCTTCTGATCTATCTGTTTGCTTACAACACGAAAACTTCTAAGTTGTTCAAACAAGTTTACCTTAAGCTTAAATATTTCCCGAGTTGAGCTCAAATTACCCGGTTGTATTTTCGCTCTTAGTTTACTTATCGAACTTACATTGTTTTGCCTATGTATCGAGACTTGGGGATTCTTACTTAACAGTTGGTATCATCAAAACCTATTACATGATGTTCCTAACAACGTGTTCTTTGATGTTAAGGATCCCCCGTAGTTTAGCTTTTACTTTCGGTATTTGTTTGCTTTTGTAAGTTTGCTTGGTATAGTTTTCTCGCTTGTATTACTTGGTTTCACATTTGAAAAATGAAAAAAAAAAAAAAGAAGGAAAAAAAGAAAGGAAAAAAGGGAAAAAGAAAAGGAAAAAATGAAAAAGGAAAAAATGAAAGAATGAAGAAAGAAATGGAAAAAAAAAAGATGAAAGAAGTCAAAAAGAAAATGAAAGAAAGAGAATGAGGAAAAAAAGAAAAAAGAGAAAAAGAAAGGAAGAGAAAAAGGGAAAAGATTAGGGAAGGAATGAAGTGTTTGGTTTGTTTGGAGGTGATGATGGCCTGGGTCACCTGGTCTAGCCTCAACAACGTAGGTGCTAGCGGTACAAGATGCACCCTGGTCCGGGCTGAATGGTGGCCGGGCAGGATTTTTTCAAATCCGTTGACCTGGTCGGGCTTGTTGCTGGCCTATAGTGGCTAAACCTCTTCTGGGTTCCGGTGTGGGGTTCGTTTTTTGGGGGGTGATGTTGTTCGTGTCTCTGTACAACCTTTGCTTCTTTTCTCCCTATCCTTTTCTGTTGCTTCTTCCTGCGTTTTCTCTTTTCAATAAATAAAGGAGTGTGCATTCCTTGTTCTGCATGCTTTCTACTTGTTCACACTTGGCTTCTGAGGCATATATGACATGGTGGTTCTGTTTGGTTTCTCCCTCGCGGGCTTCTTTTGAAATAGGTCATGCCTTAACGTAGGTGCTTGCGGTAAAAAGTTGCACCCTGACCTGGGCTGAACGGTGGTCGGGTAGGAATTTTTCAAATCCGTTGGCGGTTTGTCCAGGCTTGCTGCTGGCCCATAGTAGCTAATCCTGTTGGGGTGCTGTTTTGAACTGCTTTGGATGCTTACCGTTTGATGGCCTGCGTGCCATTATACTGTGGGCCTGCGTGCCATTATACTGTAGGTCTGTGTGCCATTTCTGCTATGATTTTGATGTTAGACTTACTATGTTGTTTGGCCTTTTTACTTGGTTGCCTGCGTGCCTTGGTTTTTGGCCTGTACTTTAATGTTATGGCCTGTGTGCCTTGTTGTTGGCATGTGTGCTTGTGCTGTGTTTGGGGTGCGTTACAGTTGTTTGGGTTAGTCCTAAAATAGTTGTTATGCTGCCGAATTTTCGGCAGGGCAGCGCATGGTATACGTTATGGACAGGCTGCTTGGTTAAGTTATAGTGTCTAGTTGTTTTCTTCTTTAGTCATTTGCAGCTGTTATGAGGTTCTGCTTGCTAGTCCCGGAAATAGTTGTGGTGCTACCGATGTTTGACAGAAAGGCATATATTAAAATTGTCCATCAATTTTTGGCGCCGTTGCCGGGGAGTTATTTATTGTGCAGTTTGTTTTTCCCTTTGCTTAATCTTGCTTTCAAAAAAAAATAGTTACTTAATACTCGTTTCTTTGTTTCCAATTTGCTTTTGATCATTCTGCCTGTTTTTTTTATTTTATTTGTTTGTTTGTTAGTTTATTTATTCTTTTAATTTATGCAAGGTCGTCGTTCTTTAAAACCTACACTGTTGCCTTTGGACGACAACATTGATAAGAAAAAGAAAAAGAAAAAGCCTTTACCTTTTGAAAATCCTAATCCTAAACCACAAGAAACAACCACAACCATGGATGCACTTCCTCAACCCCCTCAACCAAACCCTCAACCCAATCCCAGGCTAATGAAAGACTTTGGTAGGCCCCAAGTAGGAGGTTCACCTTCTTGTATAGTGCTTACTGATGTAGCTAGGAATTATGAGTTAAAGGCGGTCCACTACAACCAGTTGCCGTCTTTTCACGGTTCAGCAAGCGAAGATGCCCTTACCTTTATCCGGGATTTCTACAGGATAGTCCAACACTTCCCGTTGAATGACTTGACTGAGGATGCACTGAGGATGAGGTGTTTTCCATACACCTTGAAAGATGCTGCAAAGACATGGTTCATGTCTCTCACACCAAGATCCCTTCGGACATGGCCGGAGGTGTATAACAAGTTTATCAGTAAGTTCTATTCTCATGCTAAAACTGCTGAATTGAGAAGAAAAATTGCGACTTTTTCGCAAGCAGAGGGTGAACCATTCCATGAGGCGTGGGAGAGGTTCAAAATGCTACTCATTCAATGCCTTCATCATGGCTACCCATTGGAGCTTCAAAATCAAACATTCTATGATGGTTTGACTCAAACCAGCCAATCAATGGTTGACAATGCGGCTGGAGGTGCCATGGGAGAAAAAACGGCGGAGGAAACTTTAACATTGTATGAAATGCTAGGGGCAAACTCCCAACAAAAGAGTATAAGGGGACGGACATGTCTTCTATGATGGGTATGTAGCAAAATAATGCATTTATGATTGATGAAAATGATTGTGAGCAGGCCAATGCAATGAATAGTTCTAATCAAAGGCCTAGAAACGACCCGTATTCTAATTCTTACAATCCGGGTAGTAAAAATCACCCTAATTTTTCTTGGAGTAATAATCAAAATAATTTTCAACCAGTTGCATAAATCTGATGATCCTTATATGCCCCCTAAACCGTATGTTCCCCCCGTTCCATTTCCTGGTAGATTGAAAAATTCAAAATTTGATAGATCATTTGCTGAGATTTATGACTTGTTGTCAAAAGTGAATATGAACTTGCCTTTGTTAGACATGATTAAGAATATGCCTGCCTATGTTAAGTTTTTGAAAGAACTAAACACTAGAAAGCGTAGGTATGAACATAATGAAAAAGTCTTTATGTCTAAAACTGTAAGTGCTGTTTTACAAACTGACTTGCCCCGAAAATTAGAAGACCCCGGTAGTTTCATAATAACTATTACAGTGGGGAATTCTAAAAAAGAAAAGGTAATGCTTGATTTAGGGGTAAGCATTAACTTGATGCCTTACTCTATCTACTTGCAGTTGGGTCTGGAAAGATTAAAACCTACTACGATGTCCCTAGAGCTTGTTGATCGCTCTGTTAGATATCCTAGGGGCATTGTAGAAGATGTTTTGGTCCAAGTTGATAAACTAATAATTCCTGCTGACTTTGTTGTTTTAGACATAAATAAAAAGTGCAAGCATGCGCAGGACATGCCTATTTTGCTTGGCCGACCTTTTATGGCCACAGCAAAAACAATGATTGATGTTCAAAATGGAAAATTAACCATGACTTTCCTAGATGAAACTGTTGAATTTTCCATTTTGAAATCAATGAAATTGCCTAAAAACAATAATAATCATTGCTTTGCTGTAGACATTTTAGATTTCATAATTTCTGCTGAGTTTTTAGATGAATCTCCGTTGAAGGTCGAAACTGATGAAGAGGAACCTAATCAAAGCCCAATAAAAGAGGGGGGTGTTGAAGGATGTTCACTCGCAGACTGTCTGGAGCAAATCAAAGAAAAACACCATCCCTCAGTTGAAGCTGACATTCCGCCCAAGCTGGAATTAAAACCGCTTCCTAGTTCTTTAAAATATGCTTTCTTAGGTCCAAATAATACTTATCATGTAATAATTGCCTCTAACCTTTCACAGGAACAAGAAACAAAATTGCTTGATGTATTAAAAAAATATAAAAGTGCAATTGGTTGGACAGTAGGAGATATTAAAGGAATAAGTCCAACGGTTTGTATGCATCGGATCTTACTTGAAGAAGGAGCAACCCCTGTCCGTCAACCTCAGCGCAGGTTAAATCGGAATATGAAGGAGGTTGTACGTGCAGAAGTCCTAAAGTTGTTGGACTCAGGTATTATTTATCCAATTTCAGATAGTAAATGTGAAGTCCAGTTCATGTAGTGCCAAAAAAATCTGGAATTACTGTTGTAACTAATGAAAAAAATGAGTTAATCCCAACTAGAACAGTAACTGGGTGGCGTATGTGCATAGATTACAGAAAATTGAATGCTGCCACTAAAAAAGATCATTTTCCTTTGCCCTTTATTGACCAAATGTTAGAAAGATTAGCTGGGCATGCTTATTACTGTTTTCTAGATGGCTTTCAAGGTTACTTTTAGATTCCTATTGCACCTAAAGATCAGAAAAAAACGACATTTACATGCCCGTTTGGCACATTTGCTTATCGCAGAATGTCATTTGGGTTATGTAATGCACCTGCGACTTTTCAAAGGTGTATGATGTCAATATTTTCTGATATGATTGAAAGATATGTTGAAGTGTTTATGGATGATTTTTCTCTGTTTGGTGATTCTTTTGATGATTGTCTTTCTCATTTATCTTCTGTTCTTGAAAGATGTGTTAAAATGAACTTAACCTTGAGCTGGGAGAAAAGTAATTTCATGGTTAATGAAGGCATTGTTTTGGGCCATATCATTTCTGACAGGGGCATAGAGGTTGACAGGGCTAAAATTGAAGTTATTTCCAAATTACCTCCCCCTACATCCGTAAAAGAAGTGCGAAGTTTTCTTGGACATGCAGGTTTTTACAGGCGCTTCATAAAAGACATTTCAAAAATTTGTAGGCCTATGTGTAACCTGTTAGCTAAAGATGTTGTTTTCAAGTTTAATGATGAATGTTTGTCTGCTTTCAACTTTTTGAAAGAAAAATTAACTTCTGCTCTCATTCTTGCTGCAACTAATTGGGAGCATCCTTTTGAAATAATGTGTGATGCATCTGATTATGCCATAGGTGCTGTTTTAGGACAGAAAATTAATAAACTGCCTTATGTGATTCATAATGCAAGTAAAACTTTGGATAATGCTCAGGTTAACTACACAACTACTGAAAAGGAGTTGTTAGTTGTAGTCTTTGCATTAGAAAAATTTCGTTCTTACTTGATTGGTTCTAAAGTGATTGTTTATTCTGATCATTCTGCTTTGAAATTTTTGTTGGCTAAAAAAGATGCTAAACCTAGACTCATAAGATGGATTTTGTTGCTGCAAGAATTTGATTTGACTATCAGGGACAAGAAAGGGTGCGAGAATGTGGTAGCTGACCATTTGTCTCGTTTATCTGATGCTGCTAATAATTCTCCTAATTCTGATATCCCTATAAATGACAAGTTCCCTGATGAACAGTTACTTTCGTTATAGAATAAAGAACCTTGGTATGCAGACATTGTGAATTATTTAGTCTCGGGTCAATTTCACCCAGACTTAAATTCGCAAGGAAAAAAGCATTTTCTTTCTAAAATAAAACATTTCTTTTGGTATGAGCCTTATTTGTTTAAAATCTGTCCTGATCAAGTAATTAGAAGGTGCATACCTGAGTTTGAGCATCAAAATATTTTGAATCACAATCACACTCTAAACTGCGGAGGACATTTTAGTGGGAAGAAAACTGCAGTGAAGGTTTTGCAGTCTGGTTTTTATTGGCCCACTTTGTTCAAGGATGCATTTGAATTTTGTGCTAAGTGTGATAGATGCCAGAGGACAGGTAATATATTTTGTGCTAAGTGTGATAGATGCCAGAGGACAGGTAATATAAGTAAGGCTAAGTGTGATAGATGCCAGAGGACAGGTAATATAAGTAAGCGCCATTGTGATAGATGCCAGAGGACAGGTAATATAAGTAAGCGCCATGAAATGAGATGCCAGAGGACAGGTAATATAAGTAAGCGCCATGAAATGTCCCTTTCAAATATTTTGGTTGTTGATTTGTTTGATGTTCGGGGAATTGATTTTATGGGGCCTTTTCCCACTTCCTTTGGTTATAAATACATTCTTGTGGCTGTTGATTATGTGCCGAAATGGGTTGAAGCTGTGGCTACCAGAACAAATGACAGTAAAGTTGGTTTGCAATTTTTGAAAGATGTTTTTGCCAGGTTTGGGACACCCAAAGCTATCATTAGCGATGAAGGTACCCACTTTTGTAATAAACTTTTTGCAGGTCTTTTGAAAAAATATGGCATTACTCATAGAGTGGCTACTCCATACCATCCACAAACCTCAGGACAAGTGGAGGTGAGTAACAGACAGATTAAAGGAATCTTGGAAAAAACAGTGAATCCTTCTCGGAAAGATTGGGCTATCAAGTTGAATGATGCATTGTGGGGTTACAAGAGTGCCTACAAAACCCCGATTGGTATGAGCCCGTACATGTTAGTATTTGGTAAAGCTTGTCATTTGCCAGTGAAATTGGAACACAAAGCCTATTGGGCTATTAAATTATTGAATTTTGATTTGCAGAGAGTCGGTGAGGTAAGAAAATTGAATTTGAATGAATTGGATGAAATAAGAAATGAAGCTTATGAAAACTCAAAAATTTATAAAGAAAGAACCAAAGCCTATCATGATAGGTCTATTTTGAGGAGACATTTTGAGCCTGGAATGAAAGTTTTGTTATTTAACTCTCGTTTAAGATTGTTTCCAGGTAAGTTAAAATCTAGATGGACAGGGCCTTTTGTAATAGTTGAAGTGTTTTCTCACGGTGCCTGCGAGATCGAAAATCCAAAAACAGGTGAAAAATTTAAGGTAAATGGGCAAAGACTTAAGCAGTACTTCGAGGGGGAACCATCGACCCATATTGTTGAACAGGTAGAGTTGCAGGATTATGAATGTCCGTGTTGTCACTGACGCGTTTTTGGAAGGCAACCCAGATCTCTTTTCCTTCTCCTTTACTTTCATTTTTGCTTGTTATGCTTTTTTTTTTTTTAAATAACTTGATGAGCTTTTGGTTTTGAGTTCCCTTATAATTTTTGTTCTCAACATTGAGGACAATGTTTGAAATAAGTGTGGGGAAGGGTTTTCTATTTATGCATGTCATTCTCATTCTTTCATAAAAAAAAAATTACTTTTAAACAAAATAAATAAGTATGAACTTGAGCTCTTACCCAATAAGCCTTTTTGAATAGCCTATGATGAAAATAATGCAAGTTTCTGTCAGCTCTTAGTTGTTAATTGCTTTAGTGTTATATTTTGAATAGCTTTTCTCTACAAAAAACAAAAAACAAAAAAAAACAAAAAAAAAAACAAAAAAAAAAAAGAAACAAAATAGATAGAAATTAAAGAAAAAAAATATCACAAAAACCCTTATATGTTTAATGCAATCTCTTTGATGATTTTTATGTTGATTTCACTCTATATCACCTTTTTCAAATTTTTGAACTTTTCTTGAGTGCTATAAATTGCGGTGTAGTTTGTTGGTTCAAGGATCATCTTTATGGCATAAGTGAGGTCAAAAATAAAAATATATATATTCAAAAAAATAAATGAGAGTGTTTATTTATTTATTTTATTTGCAAAAATTCAGAGATTCTACTCCGCTGAATCAGCCACCTACACATGTACCATAAATAAATAAGTGTTGTGGTATGGTTTATGAGTACACACAGAATTGAAAACCTAAACATGCCTGGCGTAAAATGGCGAGGTTTTTTGGGAAAGTTCTCTTTGGAAAAAGTCAAAAACAAAAAATAATAATAATGAGTGAACTTTGGAAGAGACGAGCATTTGCTTTTCAATTTTAATAAATGCCTTGATCCTTGTATCCTTCATGTTTTTGTACTTGCATTGTGATAGAATGTTTTTGAATTTGGTTTGGGTTGTATTTAGTGACATTTTCATATTTATTTAATTAGGGTTTTTGTTTAGCTCATATAAGGGTGCCAGCACACAAGTACACGTTTCATTTTTTGAATAAGCGTATTAAACTTATTTAATTTCTAGTCAAGTGTTTTATGCATTCTTTGAGTTGACACTAACCTTGCATTGATGAGGCAATAAATTTCAAACGCAATTTGGGTGAAGCTCGATCTAATACTTTCGATTTTTAATTTCTTTTCTTTTCATTTTTAATGTCTTTGCTTGAGGACAAGCAAATAAATAAGTGTGGGGAAATGTGATAATTGTTATTTTTATTGTCAATTGGATTAAATTTTATATTAATTATTTGCAAAATTTTGATTATTTATGTATAATCTTGTGTTATATATTAATTTCATAATAATTAATCTTAGTAAAAAAATGTTGATTTTCAGTACTCCGTATTGTCTTTTTAAACTTTAAGTTAGTTTTAATTTAATGATTGTCAGCCCATTCTTTGTTTTTAGCCTAATTTTGTTTTAACCCATCAAATAAAAAGTCTTCCCTTTCCGTCAATACAATCGCGAGAGACCAGGGAGAAGCGTCGGACTCGGCAGCATTCGTCTCAACAGATCTGAATCGGTTGGGGGATTCCGGTCAATCAGCTGGAGCTCAGGCGGAGGCAGTGGATTCTACGCACTATAAAAAGAGACCAAATTCGAGAAATCTGGGGAACGAACCATTCACCATCCTGCACCAAAATCTTACCCAAACCAGTTCTGTTAGGCAGATTGGTTTCGGCCAGTGATTCTTCGAACGGTGTCTGATACAGCAGCTTTGTATTTGGCGGCGACCTTGGCTTTGTTCGGTGGTGAAGTCTGGTTTTCTTTCTTTTTCCTTTCAATTTGAAGCTCGTCAGTTTCATTGTTCAAGTTCCAAATTGTAACTCTTGAATTGTGAAGCACAGTTTATAGTGCCCATTTTATAAGCTTTTTTTTACTTCACCCAATATAAGTGCTTAATCACTGTTGAAATTAGTTGTTGATTTAAAAATGATGATTTGCTAAAATTGTTGATCTAGGAATATGATGACATTACCATGACATATATGTATTAGTTTATGTTTAATCTTGCCAATTAATTAAGTTTTATCTTATAATTTGGATTGTGATTAATTAAGTTGAATTTGACCAGTTTAGCTTTTATTAGTCTGTTTGAGAGAATTATTAAGTACACATCAATGCTTAGTAATTTTATGCTTTGTAAGATAAAAAGATAAATAATTTAGTTGTCTTACTAATTTGTTTATTTGGTTCATAAATCGGGTATTCCGTAAGTTCTTCCTGACTTAATGGGTTCTAACGATTTAAATAAATGTCTTAAGCGTATGAACCGTTAGAATACGTGATTGAATCTGGACGACATACGGATTAGTCAGATAATAGTTAGAACTAACTCTTAAGTTGATTGACAAGTTAAACTACTCTGCAGAACTAGTAATGGTAATTGATTCACATTCCTAGAGCTTTGTTTCTCGTGTTAGTTACTAAATTGCATGCTATCTCGTTTGTTCTGGTTTTCAATTATTTTATTGCTCCAAGTTATTTTATTAGTTTTGGCTTTACTTTATTGCATTTAAGTTAATTATTTTTGAAGTTTATAAATTGCATCGTATTAATTCTCTGTGGGTTCGACCCTTGCCTTTGCACACTATCACTACAACTGATTCGTGCACTTGCGAGGACATATATTAAAATTGTCCATCACCTGACTCATACTGCTCGTTGCTGAAGGGTGGTATGGGACTTGGAGTTCACTTCTAGTTTTGTATTCCTTTAGTAGTTAGTTGTATTTTGGCCTCATTTATTTTATAGCTCTTGACCGTTTTCTGTAATTTATTTCTATCTTTGTATAGGCATTAGGCTTAATGTGGCCTTTTGCCTTGTAACTTTGTATGAGCTTTGCCCCTTTGTTTTTTATTAATAAAAGTGCTCCTTTGTTGACAAAAATAAATAAATAAATAAATAAAATTCACAATCATTCAAGTACCCATAGCAATTCAATATTTCAAAGTGGTCCAACTTCCATGCTCAGCCAAATAAACAAGTCCACCATATTAAGACAAAATTTTCACCATATAGAAAAATAAAATCATCAAAACTTCAATAGTCCACCAAGTTTCAACATATCAAGATAAATCATCCACAATCAAAGAATTTTATGCGGAAAAAAAAAATACAAAAGCATGCAAAATATGCACACACAAAAAATAATATTCACATCCTCACCACGGTGTTCCAATTTTTTTTAATTCCTAGCCAATTTTAATTTTTATACCTAAGATCTCATAACCTAGTTCTGATAAACTTGTAACACCCCCATTTTCCAAAAACTAAAATCCAAGATAAATTTAAAATTTTTATTTTTATTTAATTAGGAAACTATTGTTTAAATTGTGGAAGCTAAAAACAAATCGAGGGAAACGGGGTGCTACCGCCACGTTTGGGTAACTACCCATACCCAAACGCACAGGCTAAAACAAACTTACAAAAATATTCCCAACTACTAATAAGATAATAAATTAAATACAGTTGTCTAGGAGAATTTCTAAATTAATTTCTAAATTATCTATTAAAAAAACAAGAACTAGTAGGAAAGATCATGCTTAATGCTCCAAATTTTCATGCAACAATAACTGCAAAATAACTAAGGGGAAAAACAAAGTCAGCATTACAGCTGGTAATACTTACTCCACCATGTAAAATAATTTACACATAACACGTAACATCTTGGTGCACATAATTCCACATTAACCCCCTTAACATATTCCGTGAATTAGAATGTTTCATTCAAGAATAATTTTCGCATTTTACAACAACTTACCAACGCAATCGCATAATAATAATAGTAATTTATAATTTCACATAAAACTCTATAACTTCCACGTTTTATCATTTTGATCAATAATAGGATTTAATCCATTTTTTTTTTCTTTTTTACCATCAAGTCAATGAGGAGAAGAAATACCCAACAAGAGCCATTACCCCAGTGATCAAAAAGAACTAACCAGAGCCCAACCCAGTTGGCTCAAGATCAATTCTTTAAGTATGCATACCCCCATTGAGAGACCAACCCCAATATGAAAAACAAACTCGAATGTGTGAGACCAACCTCACAACATATATGATAATAATAACTATAATCGAATGTTGGAGACCAACCCCACACCGATATATCATAGTAATCCATAACCAAACGTGAGAGACCAACCTCACAAGAATAATCCAGGTATAAATCCTCCATTACCAAAGTTAATTAAATATAATATTTATAACAAATAATTAGTTTTCAACATTCATTACACGAATGCATAATATTATAATATATAACCAATGTAATAAACATATATACCAAATACATATATACAAACTTTTATATATAATCTAATCCATACAAATAAGCCAACTTTATGAAGATGTGTTTAACCCTATATATATATATATACTTTACATATGATGATGACATTACGTACACACCAAAACCATTCAAAAAAAAATTACTAAATAAATAAATAAAAGTAAAAACATACTTACAAAGTTACAGGTACTCGCCGAAATCATTTGAATATATATACGTGCACATATTACGATATTTATTAGATATGCATATATTCAAATAAATTAATCACACACAGCATACCACTACTATTCTATAAGTAAATACAAAGCCACAATATATGTATATTTGAACACATATGTACATCAAATATACACCATTTACAGAATTATGAGCATGGGTACACGAACTAATACATACAACATTCATTATAGATTAAGTCTAGTAATTAAACACAACTTTCACGAAGGTCATTGGCCACATAGCAAATATACAATTACTAAGTAAATAAATTCTTGGTAGATTTTGTTTTTTTTTTTTTTTAACAAACGTTTTGCACATAAACACTTAGGAAAAATTGCTTTTTATTGTGGGGTAAATAAATTTTGAGTAGACATAAATCTTACTCTAGAAGTCGAAGATTCACTGCCAACACCAAAACACTTTGAGTTGATAATCCTTGTCTACTAGGTCTTGACTCAATGATGAAGAAGGAGAAGACTAAACCAAGAAACTAAGGCTAAGATTTTAATTTTTCTTTTCTTGGTTGTTCGGCAATGGAGTGCAGGAAAGAGGGAGAATAATTGAAGAAGGAAGTTGAATGGAATAGTGTATATAGATAATGACTCAATTAAAATGGAGTGTATTAGGGAGCATGATATAGGTAACGTGTAGCATATAGGCTGGAATTGATAATGATGAGGATGGTAATTGCTAGTGATTGGAACATACTATATATTTATTTATAAAACACGTGTCATTTATATACATAAAACATAGTAGGATTAGAATACAAATGATCAGAATTATAAAACATAAAATATGGATATAAACTATGTGTTATGACTTGAGGACGCTGAAATATACTAATTTAAGAACATAAGAAATTCAATTCTCCATTCTAGCAAAAAATATACTACCCTAGCTAGCCTTCATGTTAAGCCTCGCATCATCAATATTTCCACCTTCACCATCGTAATCCTAGAGGGCTTGTAAGATACACGACAAAAGAAACAGAAAAGAGACAGCAACTAAAATCTCTTTTGATCCACCGGAATTTGGCTGGTCTGGAACTTGAGGTCCAATCCCATTGTCTGGAAATGGGGTTGTAGTCGCCGGAGGCGGCGGTGGTTGTGGAGGATAAAGCGCCGGTGGTGTGGTACTTGCTCCTCCTGTTCCTGTTCCTGTTCCCGTTCCTGTTCCTCCTCCGGCGGTACTGTCAGTTTTTGGAATCCACAACATCAAAATTTAGCAGTGTGAATTGAAGCTGACATATCTCATCATGGGCAAATTATTTAATTTGTCACGCGAGATCAACACACTCAATTTAAATGAGTAAATTCATACTTCATTTGGAAGAGGATAACTATCTTCAATTTTACACGAAAGTATAATTAGACTCCTAAACTTTAAAAAATATAAATACACATTTGAATTTATCATTTTAATTTTAGTGCGTCTAAACCAATAACCGATAATTTACATGAAATAACCAATCAACAAAATTCCAACCACAATTCCGACAGACAACTCTTTAAATTTTAAAAAGAAATATCCAACAACCGCTTGACCGATCGTCTTCTTCACCGGAGAAGACGACCAATAGTCACATTCTCCAGTGGAAAAGACGATCTTCTGCAACTGCGTGACCGATCGTCTTCTTTATCGGAGAAGACGACCAATTGTCGTATTCTCCAGTTGAAAAGATGACCTTCTGTTCGCCTTCTCCACTAGAGGAAGCGACCAGATTTGGTCGTCTCCTCCATGGAGAAGACGACCAATACGACCGTCTGGTCACCTTCTATTTTCCATGGAGAAGACCACCGATCAGTTGTTCGGTCGTTTTCTACGGTGTATAAATTTGAAAAATGGTGCTGATTTTTTGTTTTTACAATAGGAACAATGGTTAACTCCCAGAAGTTCACCGATAACCAATAGGTTACTAGTAAATTAGACTTAATTGACCCATTTTAACATATTTGATTATTAATGGCCTGTTTGGTTGAATGTAATTTGGAGAGAAATGGCAATTCAGTAAATTTCCAAACTACAGTGTTTAGTTGGAGGGAATTGCAATTCCCTCCAATTGATGAATTGCAATTCATGAGGTACCCCCATGAATTGCAATACGGTGGAGACGGGCAATTTGTTGGTGTAAAGACAATTTTGTCCCTTCTCTAGTATCCTTTGTTTTTTTTAAATAAATTTGAAAGAATTATTATTATTATTATTATTATTATTATTATTATATTTTTGAATGAATTATTATTATTATTTTTTGAAAAATTACTGCTGCTGTTGCTCCTGCTACTACTACCACTATTACCACTACTACTACCACCACTACTACCACTACGACTACCACCACTACTCCTGCTGCTCCTGCTACTACTATCACTACTACTACCACCACTACGACTACCACCACTACTACCACTACGACTACCACCACTACTACCTGCTGCTGCTGCACATCTACTACTACAACATCTACCACAACATAATGGCATTTTAGTTATTTTATCGCTTCTTACATTTCAATTCTCTGTACTCCTGTTTCTGCATATCAAACACTATAATTTCAATTCCTACTTTATTCATTGAATTGTAATTCCACCAAATTACAATTCTTTTTCCTCCTAATTCCCTCTTCTCAACCAAACGCCCCGTTAACTCTACTTTTTTTTTTTTAAGTTTAGGAACTTAATTACACTTTTGAGTAAAATTTGAAGTTCTACCTAATTGCATTTTTGAGTAAATTTTAGAGATCTAATTATATTTTTGAGTAATTTACTTGTCCTTGAGATTTAAAAGCAATTTCTTTTGGACTGAAAATAAGCTCAATTCCCAGTAAAGCTGAAAAATACACTAGATTGGCAATTTGCAGCCTAGCTAAGCGAGTCCATGTACTGTCGCTTGTCATCGTGCAGGGTACGAGACATCGATATACCCAGTGCTTTTTACTACTGCAATTTTACTTTCACTTGCCATCGTGTATTCGTGAGACAAAACCAAGCATCTACATCAGTCTTGGGTTTGTTTTGGTTTTTGTCATTCCACATAGAAAAGAGAAAGAGAGGAGAGAGGAAGTAAAAAAAAAAAAACAATGTAAAGCTGCATCGAACAGAGCAAAATCAGAACAAAAGTAACCACAAGTCTTCTTTTTATGTTGAGTTTGTTAAGAGGAGTCCAAAAATAACTTTGATTTGCAGAGTGAAGAATTGCTTCAAGAACTTGTTCTCCCATCAGTTATGAATTGGATCATTGTATTATGAACTGAAAAATAAAATCACTGATAATGATGCTCTTGAGTATTCTATTCATTTTCAGTATTCTATTCACCCAAGATTTTTACCACATTTCTCATTTAACTTCATAGATGGTTCATACTGTTACTTTTAACACTCAAACCTTAATATCCGTAAATACTAAACTATATTTATATCATATATATTTTCATCTACTTTATAATATATTGATATTGTTTCTTTTATATGTTCATAAAAATAAAATTTAATATACATAAACATTATACTACAGACACATCATATTTAATAGCATTCATCTTGTACTATGTACATAGTAATTGTTATATATGTTTATAAACACTAAATTAAATGCACAACACATGTATTTTCTAGTAGGTTAAAATATTCATTTCATATATTCATAAAAAAACAAAACTTACTGTACATAAATATTATACTACAGATGCATCATGTTTAATAACATTCATCCAGTACTATGTTCAAATTCTACTACGTGAGCTCCATAACTCTACTCCCTAACGTGACAAACATTGATAGGTTATCTTTATTCTGTGCGTCTCAATAAAGATGTTCACATAAAAAATTTGTGTGAGAGAGTAAAAAGTGAAAGTAAATTTTGAAAGTCCAAGTAATATTTTTCATATAATACATACATACATATAAATATATATGTATGTTTTTTAATAAAACAAATTTAATGTACATAAACATTACATTAAAATACTGACTTTACATTATTAAACCATCCCCAATCCAACAACAAAACACCATTTTAATAAAATAGTTGGCATTTTTCGCCTCCAATGGAAACGCTATAACTGCAAAAATTTGCTGATGGTGAACAGTGTTGCGACCGTGCTACGCCAAATATGGGGCAGCACTGTTCATCTATTCCTTTCTTATTTAATTTTTATTCCAATTTTGCTCTTGTTTCTTTTTAGTTAATTCCTATTGTATCATTTATTTTGTTTTTATTTCCTTAATATATTTGTTAAATACTTATACATAAGTTTTATATTATTAAATACAAATTATATATAAAAATTTGTATGAGACCGTCTCATGGGTTTCAATTTGTGAGTTTAGTCAAATCTTTGATTAATAAGGTCAAAGATCTGACCTGTCTCACAGATTGAGCCCGTGAAACGGTCTTAAGACAAGTGTTACCCTAAATTATATCATTTACAGTTCTCATCAAGAGAATTAAAAAAGACTAATATTTTTTTTTGAGTACTATTGACTCTGTTACAATACAGTATCTATTGCACAATTACAAAAGACTAATATTGAATATAAATTAATTACAAATTAAATTATATAAAACATAATTTTAACAAAATTAAAATGATTACATCTAAAATTAAATTGTACTAAAATATTATTATTTATATCACAAATTATATTTTATACGAGTATTAAACTAATTAAATTCTAACTAATAAACTTTTAAAGGTTTGAGAATCAAATTATTTTAATGTAAAATACTCCGTAATATTTTGTGTAAAAATTAATGTTATAGGTTAGAAATGAATAAAATTTGGTGTAAAAATATTTCTTTTGATGCAACATTTGCCGTAAGTTTTTGGTGTATAGGTATAAATTGGGATAGAGATGATCTTAAAGATTCATTTTTTAATTTTTAAAAAAAATATATGTAATTTTAAATATGTCAATTAAAATTTTTAATAATATATTTTTATACATTAATTTTATCTATAACAAAGGGAAAAAAGAAAAGAAAATTTAAGATGAAAAAAAGTACCTGTATAAAAAAACAAATAGGGATATTAAGTATATATTGATCCCTGCACCCTAGTCATACCACAGTCAATAGACGGTTCATTGCGCAAATAGGAATACAACATAAAAGAAAGAACATGCTTTAGCACACAAGACTGTCCATGATTCTTTTTAAGATTTTGCCCACAAATTCTGTAACATTTTCTTGATTAAATTATTTCTAAAGCACCTTGAAAGATAAAAAGAAAGGACGACGAGGCCTAAAGCAGCATGAAGATAATACAGTTGTAAATACAGAAACAATAACAGAAAATAAAGCAAAAATAAAGCAACGTACCTTGGAGATGATGGGTAAACACAAGATCCATAGCCTATCTTCCCCAAAATACACAAAGAGAGAGAGAGAAAGAAATATTAGCAGATTACAGTATTTAAAAATGCATGATCTTTAATATATACATCTCTACAAGATTTACTGGTACTGTATGATCTGGTAATACATTGACAGTCGCATTAATTTGCGTTATATGAAATACAAAGAAGCAGCATTGCCCAACATTAATCTTTATTTAAGGTTTTCAATTCAAGCATTACTTAAAACTGGGTTTCAGTGTCTGAGAGAGAAGAAAGTGACAGAAAGAAGATGATATGTGCTTACTGGGGTCAGTTTTAGCGACGGTGGCGGTGCCGGCGAAGTCACACGAGCCGGGGCCCATGGCCTTACGCTGATAGAAGCTATTGAAGGCGTAAGATGCGTGGGCAAGAATGGTGTTGGGAAGAAAGCACAGCCCATCTGAGAGTATGGGAGCGCAGTCAGCACCAGAGCCACAGGCGTAATCCAGAGCACGCTGGAGGGCCTGGTCACTCGCATCACTCCTGGCCACGCACCACGTTGCGTCAGCTCCACTCATCATCAGCGTGAAGAGTATTAACGCCACCGTGGACGGCAGTGCCGCCATGCCTGACCACCCAAGTGTTGTGTCGTGTATGAAAAGAGTGCGGTGGTGTGTTGGTAAAGCTAGAATGGGAAAAAAGAGAGTTGGAATGAGCAGAGAGCCAGAGAGAATCAGAGAGGATGCTCTGCAGCTTTATATAATATATTACTACCTCCGTCCCACTTTGTTTGTCTGATTCGGTTAAGGAGGTTTGACTGGAGTTATTTTTAATTCAATTTTTCATAATATTAAATTTAGTATTAGTATATAAAATTTATATATTTAGAAACTATATTAAAAGTACTATTAAACACAAAAAATCAAATTTAAAAATAATTAAAAATTACTAAAGAAAATAAGCAATGAAGAAAGAGTTGGTTTGACCAATGAATAGTAAACATGACAGGTAAAATGGGACAGAGGGAGTATATATTTTTAGTTTTTTTTTTATGTTGTCTAATGGGCTATTTTGGAGGTTTTTTTGAGGTTGTGAATTGTAATGTAGCAGTGTGGCTTCTCTTTATTACCTTTACTTTTTGGAGTATAATTTGGACATATGGAATTGGACAAAATGGTCTTCATTATGGAATTTGGGTTTTAAAATTGTTATGGTGTTTTTTGACCAATAGCGGTTAGCTTTAGCGAATTGTGTTAGCAGTTAGCAAATAGCGGGTTGTAATAGCAGGTTTGACTAGCGAATTATAAAAAGATGTTTATAAAATTAATTGTTTAGATTAACGGTTAACATTAAATAACCTAAAGGCTATGCATATATTTAATAATAATAATAATATTTAAAAATTTTGAAAATAAAAATAAATGGGGCTCCCCTTTTGTTTCCCCACTTATCCCACGTTAGTGGAAGAAGTGCGGAATGGAGCCTTGAGGCTCCTACAAGATGGCTTATAGGAGCCTCAAGGCTTCATTTATTTTTATCAGTTATGCCCATCCACGGATGGGCACTCTATAATTAAGGAGTCTTTTAAGTAATCTCATGTTAATTATTTTTAATAAGGGCTAGGGGTTTTGGGGAAAAACGTTATTTCCCCAAAACGTCATTTGCAAACGCTACAAAATGCAGCGTTTGCAAAATTGATGGTTTAGAGCCAACCGTTGCTCCAAATCGTCATTTAATCAAACAAAATTTTTGGCGTTTTAACCTGAGTCAAAACGCTTAAATGGTGGATCTGCCATTTACCAAACATGCCCTATAATCTTATATCTTGGTATAGAAGTGTATAATTGTAAATATAGTCCTTGTTTGGTAATAGCTGATTAGTTAAAAGAAAATTGACTGAACAGTTATTATTTGAGCTTTGCTCGCTCTAAAATGCTACTTACGCTACTTTGAGCAGCATTTTAGATTAGCATAATTGTAGTATTTCAATGAGCCAGGGCTCCATTTATGGTAACTTATTCTGTGGACCCGAGTCCAAAACACACAATTTACATACTGAATATTCACAATTTATATATTAAATGTTCACAACTGAATGTTCACAATTTACATATTGAATGTTCACAATTCAAATTGTAAACATTTAGTAAGTAGTCGTTATACAGTAGACCATGGTCCACAGAGCTTTGTGAACCATGATCCAAAAATCGCGTCTTTTCTTTAAGTAAAGAAACGACTTCCGTTAAGTTTTAACAGATCCTGTATTTTTTGTGTGTTCATAACAAAATAAAGCTCCAGTGTATCTAAAATGAAACTGTCTCATATATTTTGTTTATATTATCAAATGAAACTGTAATTGAATTAAAATGATACTTTAGTTGTGTTGAAATGAAACAACAGCATGTATAAAATCAATCTGAATAATATGTCTCACATATTGAGTGTATATTGTCCAATTAAACTGTAGTTATATCAAAATTGTTAGGAATAAAATTGTAATAGTTTTGATGAGCCAAATTTGTAATTTTAGAAATCCCCTATTTTATTTTGAGAGTGTAGCTAGTTGACCCAGAAGTCAATATCGTGACTTGAAATGGTACGAATTTTTGTATCATAGAGTTCATCATGTCATAAGACTTGTAAATCGTTTGCTTCCACTTAAACACATGAAAATATGTGATGGAATGGTGGCATTTATGCAAAAAGGCACGAATTCAAGTCCAAAATCAAGCTTATTTATTTTTAAGCTTAATATTAAGGAAGTGGATGATGTTGATGTTGTCGTGCATGGTAGGGAGGAAGTTTGAAGAAATAAATACATTATCAGTGTTCAAATCCCATTAATACCATTTCAGTCTTCAAAGACCCTAGTTGAAGTTTTAGAGGAAGTCAAAGTCAACATAACTCAAGGGAGCTACTTATAGTGGAACTTGGGAGGAACTTTGGCAAGGCTAAAAGGCGTGTAGACCACACCTACTCCACTAGCTCCTAGGTCGGTCCGGACCGACTCCTCTCCTTCATCTCTTTTAGCTCGTCCCTTCTTCTATGGTAATTAGTTGTTTCAATAGCACTGCTCAATTACTCTGAGTCTAAGATCTTTAGCTGCCTTGTCACCTCAACAACAAATCCTCTGCCGACGGACTCACCATCGACCGACCTTCGTCGTACCATCTCACCTTCCTCCGAGTCCGTCAAGCTTGCCCTCTTCTTTCCGCATCTCATCGGTCATCCTTTTCATTTATGCTGAGCTTCTAGTATCGAGCCTTATCCTATCCCCCATCATCTAATCCCTCATTTTCCCTAGCCACACGAAGCACGGCTCGGGAAAATGTTTTGCTTTTCCCAGCCTTAGAGAAACTTTTTGCTCCCTAGTCCCTTACTTTTCCGAGTTACGCGAAGCACGACTCGGAAAGTTACTGATAACTCGACTTCCTCCATCGACCCATCCTCTCTACACTCTAACTCTTCCGCTTTTGCCTACTTAGAAAAAGTTTTTACTCTCCACCCTAGTCCCTCACTTTCCCGAGTTACGCAAAGCACGACTCGGAAAAGTACCTACAACTGGGTCCCGAGCTTTCTTCGTTTTGTAGCTATCATTCGTCCCATCCCGAGCTTCCACCTTTTGACTCTATCTTCTCCCCGTCCCATCATTGGTCAAGTCCGGCGCATTAACTTCCTTCGATCCTTATCTTCTCTTGAACAACGAGCTTCTGACACTGTCGCATCACCTTAACTACATTCACTCGAGTGCAACTGCCAGTTCTCCTTTCCAAAGCCCACCTTTTTGTGCTTATCAGCGGACCACCCGACTTTCGTCTTAAACCCGCACCATTTTAAGACGGACCACCCGTTTGAAGACCGGCGGACCACCTGGCTTTCTCCCTTTTTACTTTGGGAATTAATTCAAAATAGTTATTTTTTATTTCTAAAAATAATAAAACTTTGCAGGTTGCAGGGAAAGAGTAAGGGATAGAGAGAACAAAGAATAGGGAGAAAGTGATTTTATTTCATCATTCATGTACAAGTTACAAAGGACATATATATATATATATATAAATATATATATATATATATATATATATATATAACAGTAGTAATAATAACAATCATAATGGTGATAGTTACTGTTAATAAGAATGTTAAACAAAGTTTTCTTAAAAGAAACTCCTGAGTTGTACCAAGTTTTATGGCAATATGTATTTTGTTCAGTAGATAGTTCAAAAGTAGTTTGTCAAAATCTTGTAGTCTTGTAGTTTAGTACAGGAAGTAGTTTAGAAGACTTTGAAGACTCTGAAGACAACTTACTGAACGAGTATATGCATAAGAGCATAAAAGATGTTCGGAGTTGGTTACTGAAGTTTCAACCGCTTTCTAGATTCGGAAAAGGATAAATAAGAGCCAACTCTTGTTTATGAAGAAGGGGAGAAATTACTCTGAAAATTCAAATAAGAAGATCTTTGTATGCGATTAAGAGAAATCTTGGCAAAGCTTACCTTTGACACAAGATACATCTTCTTTGTGAAGATAATTGGGCAAACATTGACTCTGGAAAGCCGTTCGTGCAACTATTGAGGGGGAGCCTCAATTCAAGAAGATCAGGAGATCAAGTTCTTGTCAACTCTTCAAGGTTGAACTCTAGAATGGAGCTGTGATGAGTTTCTAGAGCAACCGTGTGATACACGACTGTAATCGGTGGTACATTTCGTAGTGTTTATCAATGAAGAGTTGGGCAATCAGAGTGATGCCCCCCAGATGTAGGAATTGAGATTTCGAACTGGGTTATCAATTGCTTGAGTCTTTACTGCTTTAGAAGTTTTATATATATTACTGCATTACAACATAAATTGAACTAATCTCTGCACTAGGTCAAATTGTGGTTAAGTGTCCTCCAATGAATCTAACAATTAGGTTCATAAATTGGGAGTCACTTATAAACTCTAAGACCTAGACTCAGGTAGTCTAAATTTCAATTGGTATAAGAGCGCAGTCTCAAGACTCTTATCTTGATATTCGATCCTTTATAATCTTCTGTTTCCTTTGTTTCATTCTAACCTGACTTTTCAAGATTGTTGCTATGACTTATAATCGTGTCTATGGAAGGACAAGCTAGACCGCCGCAATTAGTTGGCACCAACTATGGATACTGGAAGGCGAGAACCAGGATCTATCTTCAGGCTCACGGTGTAAATGTGTGGAAATCTGTTACTCATGGGTGGACTCACCCCAAAAGAATCCAAGAAGACAAGTTTGAAATTCTGGCTCCAATCGAACATTGGACCACTGAAGAAATCACCGACAGTGATAACAACAATAAGGCGCTAAATACGATTACTAGTTCACTATGAAGGACATTTTTCTGCAAAAGACGCATGGGAGATTCTGGAAACACTCTATGAAGGAGATTTTTCTGTCAAACAAACCAAGATGCAGCAAGTACATACCAGATTTGAGGAGCTGCGTATGAAAGATGAGGAAACCATAGTTGAATTCAATGCTAGGGTTCAAGAATTAAAGAATGAAGCCGCCGTATTCGGTGAACCCTTTTCATTGGACAAACTGGTTAGAAAAATCCTTCGATCTTTGCAGTGCATTTCAGGATGAAAGTTACTGCAATTCAAGAAAGTGTAGGCTGGGAAAAGAAATCTGTTGCTGAATTAATGAGAAACTTGAGGACATACAAGATGGACATTCTATCACAAGAAAATAGCACCAAAAAGGGTAAGAATGTGGCCTTCATTGCTGAAGGATGTGATTCAGAAGAAGAATCCGAAGAATTAGATGATGAAGTAGTGGCAATGATCACCAGAAACTTCACCAAAATTCTGAAACAGATAAATCGAAGAAACAAAGGAGGTAAGAATTAGACGAATAGATCAAACAACTCTTCCTCATTTTCGTCAAATTCATCTAAATCCAATGGGAAGTCAACCAACTCAAACTACATGAAAAACTCTGGTCAGTCTAGTCAGTCTGGACAATATGGAAATCAATCACGATCTAATCAATGGCAACAGGGTGAAAACAAGAATAAAAACAAGGGAATTCAATGCAGAGAGTGTGAAGGTTTTTGTCATATCCAGGCGGAATGTGCTACCTATCTCAAAAGAAAGAAGTCTATGAAAGTAACCACCTGGAGTGATGAAGAATGCTCAGAGGAGACTTAAGATGAAGATGAAGAAATCTCAGGAAACATTGTTGTATTCACTGTTGCTGTGACAGAATCCCACTCGGAATTGGAAAGTTACTTGGATAATGAGGATGTTGATAAAATGCCATATGAAGAACTTGAACAGTCATATATTCAACTGTACAAAAAATGGGACATTCTCTTGAAAACTCACACGAGAACCAACTCCAAAAATGAGTTCTTGGAGAAGAACCTTCAATCACTAAAGAAACTGGTTACTGACAAAGATGCTGAAGTGGTTGTGTCCAATTCTCAAGTGATGATGCTATCAATTGAATTGGAAACTCTGAAAAAGGAAATCCAAATGATGAGCACAACATCAACCCTAAATCAGATACTTGACACCGGAAGATCACCCAACATTCGAAATGGTCTAGGGTACATTCGAACTCAAAATTCATTTCCTACTAAGTTTGTCCCTGCTCGCACAAGCACTTGGACAAAAATATATCCTAAACAGGGAAACCGGAGAAAATACAATCCAATACGCCACTACTGTAACAAGAAGGGGCATACAAGACCAGAATGTTACAGGTTTTATAGTGATCAGAGAATAGAAAAATTTCAAAAGAAATGTATCACCCTTGTCAGTCGACAAATCTGGGTAAGAAAGTCAGATCTAATATTCTATTCAGTACGTTTGGAAAAGGATCAGGTAAAATGGTACTTTGACAGTGGTTGCTCTAGACATATGACTGGGAGTAAAGAATATCTCAGAAATATAATCCCTTATACTGGACAAGTAACTTTTGGTGATGGAATCAAAGGTGATATTATGGGAATTGGTATTCTCAATGTAGCTGGGCTGCCCTCCCTGTCAAAAGTGTTACTGGTGCATGGTCTAAAAGCAAATCTGATTAGCATCAGTCAGTTGTATGATCAAAAACTCAATGTGGGATTCACAAAAGATCAATGCATTGTCAAGGATCAACAAAACAAGATCATCATGGAAGGTATAAGATCCACTAACAATTGTTATATTTTATCCACTAACCTGTTGTGTTGCAGGACTACTGTTGACAATACGGAATTGCGGCATCAAAGACTTGGACATATGAATTATCAAGATATGAATCAGCTCATAAGCCATGAATGTGTAAGGGGCATAACAAAGTTCAAGGTCAAGGAAACAGGTATCTGCGGGCCATGTCAACTCGGAAAACAAACCAGAGCGCCTCACAAATTCGACAACCACATAGGAACTTCCTCATGTCTGGATCTTCTACACATGGACTTAATAGCACCCACACAAGTGGAAAACATAGGAGGTAAAAGATACATATTTGTCTGTGTTGATGATTACTCTCGCTTCTGTTGGGTAATGTTTCTCAGAAATAAATCTGAAACTTTTGAGCAATTCGAGAAACTGTGCTTAAAGCTGCAAAAAGAAAAAGGGTCACACATTGTGAAAATTGTGAGGATCAGGTCAGACCATGGCAGGGAATTCGAAAATCAAGATTTCTCAAACTTCTGCACCAAAAATGGAATCGGGCATGAATTCTCTGCTCCAAAGACCCCTCAGCAAATTGGAGTAGTTGAACGAAAGAACAGGACTATCCAAGAAATGGCTCGGGTGCTAATCAATAGCAAAAGCCTCCGACAATTCTTCTGGGCAGAAGTTGTACACACTACGTGCCACATAATAAACATAGTTTACCTCAGACTCGGGATGTCGCACACACCGTACGAACTGTGGCGAGGAAGAAAACCAAGTCTGAAATACTTTCGCATTTTTGGAAACAGATGTTCTGAACCAGTGTGAGAATAGTTGGATGCTCGTGAAAGTTGACGTTCTCCATCGGCGGTACATAGATCGAGTTGTGCATGTTAAAATCAGGAGTCATGTAATCTGCAATTGATCTTTGTGGTTCTTGAGGATTTCCATAGTATTCTTCTTCACGAATGTTCTCTTGATTGTATGCTCTATTTGCTTGTGGCTCTTCCAGAATTGGTTCTTCCTGGTTAATCGGTACTTGTGGATTAATTGGAACTGAGGGTGGATTTGGTACAGTTGTTCCTCTTCCTTGTGGATTTCTTGTTGCGCTTGATGAAGTCATTTGTGATCCTTGGGTATTTTTTCTTCTAGTTGCTCTATTAATTTCAGGAATGTAGGGTAGTAAGCCTTGATTTCCTTTTGCTCGCATGTGCATTCACCTAGTAAAATTATCAATGAAACAGAAATTTCACAATTGACTAGAAGTAATCAATTGGGTTAGTAGCAAAAACAAATAAAAATAAAACAAAATAAAGTGGAATGGATTAACAATGCTCAAATCTGGCATTCATGCAATCAAAGTAAACAAAAACATATGACAACCTATTGCCCTCCCCCGCAACGGCGCCATTTTGACATTTGAGTTTTGTGTAGGGTTGAGATGTCAAAAGATATTTGTATGTTAAAACGGAAAGTCAGTGACTCCCCGAGTGTCGGTCTCGAAGGAGGGACGTGGAGGTGTGTCAAGTGTTCGGGAGTTTACTTGATTGGGTCATGCATAGGATTCGAGTGTGGTGAAGGGTGGATTGTGAGTGAGAGTAGTTCATTTGGTTTGGTTTGAGTGCAAGAGAGTAGTGAAGTAAAAAGATTTGTAAATATGTAAAAAGGGGTAGGGATTGGATAGTGCTCATGGATGTTGCATTGTGGTGTGACTAAGGTCATGGATCGGGATTGCTAGGATATTGGCTATTCAAGAGTGTGTTGTCTTAGTCCTTTTCCACCTTTGTGTACTAAGGCTTCTTTGACTTAGGAGTGCCTTCAAGCATCCAAAGTTCTAAGGGGAATTTTATCAAACACTTAAGCTACACACTACCCTACTATTCTTAAGAAGTCCATAGGAACTATGATTGTGTCAAGCTTCAAATCCTAACTCTAATCAAAGACATGAAAGAGTCAAGAGCTCAATCTCTCATCTAGATTGGTCAAATCCAAACAAGATCTTATCAAAACAACAATCAATAGACAAGAATAGGTAATCCATCAACACAAACACATAGATCCAAGATATAGAAATAAGATCATCACACTAGCAACATTCAATCACACAATCCAAATCCCTAGACTAAACTAGCTACTCATGATATGAAATTCAAGCAAAAGCTAATTTAATCCAAGAACAAGATAACTAAAATTATAGAAATGAAATAGAAATCACCTAGACTTAAGAAGATCTTCAATCCAAGCTTGTTGTCTTGCTACAATGGAGATTGATCTAATCTAAAAAACTAAGAAAAATGGAGAAAGCTCTCCAAAGGAAAAACTAAGAAAGGGAAAACTAATTTTCTGGGAACCTCCTCTGAAAATCCATCAAAGGGGTTTAAATAGTCTCCGAAAAAGCAACCCTAGTCGAAATTCGCGCAGTGCAGTCTCCACGCCTGCTCACACGCGTGTGAGTGTGCGTGGGAGGCTACTGGATTAATTCCACGCACGCTCACACGCATGTGGCCATCCTGATGGGTCCTCCGAGGCTCCGATCTCGCCCTGTTCGCTCTTTAAGCTCAACTTTTGGTCCTTTTTACTCCCTGGACTCCTGTTTCACCTCCTTTAGGCTAAATGTAGCTTTTGTGCGTCGGTTAGTGATTTTCAAGCATTTATGAGCATAATATACCATGTAAGGATGCTATAGACGTGATAAAACACCCTAATATGTGCTTGATTTAAGGGTATCTCAGAGGCTTATCAGTATGGGATCTTGTACCCTGTCCCCAAAATGCAAACATAGTTTGAACAAAGTGGATCTTTCGGAATAAAATTGACGAACAAGGAAATGTGGCAAGAAACAAGGCTCGACTGGTGGCACAAGGGTATTCGCAGATTGAAGGAATTGACTATGAAGAAACATTTGCACCAGTTGCCAGACTTGAGTCTGTAACATTGTTGCTTGTTGTATCTTGCATCCTGAACTTTCAACTGAACAAAATGGATGTCAAGACAGCATTTTTAAATGGGCTACTCAATGAGGAAATTTTTGTAGCTCAACCTAAAGGTTTTGAGGATCCGCACTATCCTCATTATGTTTACAAGCTAAAAAAGGATCTCTATAGATTGAAGCAAGTGCCAAGGGCATGGTATGAACGTCTCACACGATACATCTTGAAAAATGGGTATGACCGAGGAGGTGCTGATAAAACTTTATTCGTCAAAAGGACATCAGGTCACATAACTGTAGCCCAAGTATATGTGGACGACATTGTGTTTGGTTCGACTTCTCCTGCAAACGTCAAACAATTTATTCAAGTCATGGAAAAAGAATTTGAGATGAGCATGATAGGTGAATTGACATGTTTTCTGGGTCTACAAGTTAAACAGTTGGAATCCGGGTTATTTCTGTCACAAACTAAGTATGCTCAAAATCTGGTGAAGAGATTTGGCCTCGAATCAGCCAAGGAAGCCAAGACTCCTCTTGTTGGTCCCAAGGGGATGGGGTACAAGTCTAGAGGGGGGGGGGTGAATAGACTTGTATAAGATTTTGCAAATCTTTTCGACCTCTCGTGTGTATTGAACTTAGGATGTTTAGGTTTGATACCTCACGAGGTGAAGACAAAGTTTTATGCGCAGCGGAAATGTTATCCCCTTTTAGTTAGCACGAGTTTGAGTTAGTTCGAGAAGTGTGTTTATAGTAGTGCAATCGAGAGGTTAGCGAGAGATAAAAGCAGTAAGTAAAAGCAAGAGAGATTTTTAAGTGGTTCGGCCAACCCGCCTACGTCCACTCTTCTTCCAGAAACTCCCTGGAAGGATTGCACTAAAAACTTCCCTTTTTAGTACAATATCGAGCGCTTGAGCTTTGATCACGAAGCCTGCCTCAAGCCTCAGGTTTTTCGCCCCGCTTCTTGTTACTCCACCTCTCGAGCACTTGACCTTTGATCACCAAGCCCGCATCAAGCCTCAGGATCTTCACAAGACAGCTCCCAGGTTACTCCGCCTCTCCAAGGTCTTTCCCCCCGCTTCCAGTTACTCCACCTCTCGAGCACTTGACCTTTGATCACCAAGCCCGCGTCAAGCCTCAGGTTTCTTTCACTCGGACAGCTGCCAGGTTACTCCACCTCTCTTGCTTAATCCAAAGCAAGGTGTTTTTGGTTGTCACAGTTGAATGTAACAGGCTCCAATCTGACCACAAGCTATCGTTGAATCAACTTCGATGTAGAGCAGCTTCGGTCACCTTCTAGATGTATAACAGTTTAAGCTTTGTAACTCTCTTAAACACTAAGATGTGTTTTCTCGCTGTTTTGAATATCAGGATGATATTCCAAATTTAGTACTTGCACTTGAACGTTTGAATCAGACACCTCTTTCGAATTTTCTAACTCTGTTCCCCGAACTCTCTTTTTCTTCTGTGTCTTCACGTCCTTATATATGAGAGTAGAGGAATAATTTCGTTGGAGGGAAAATTATTCCGNTCTTGATTGCTTGATGTCTTGTACTCAAATATCGAGAGGTCTATCTCTCGAACTCTGTTTATGTCTCGAACTAGATAGCTGTATCGAGAGGTCCTACCTCTCGAACTCTGCTTATGTCTCGAGACTTAGTTGATGTCTCGCAGACCCTTATTCCTCCAGAGTTGTCCCATGCTTTCTTCTGATCTGTCTATATGATTACAACACGAGACTTCTAAGATGTTCAACCAGGTTTACCTTAAGCTTAAATATTTTCCGAGTTGTGCTCAAAGTTACCCGGTTGTATTTTCGCTCTTGGTTTACTTGTCGAACTTACAGCGTTTTGCCTATGTATCGAGACTTGGGGATTTCTACTTAACAGTTGGTATCATCAAAACCTATTACATGATGTTCCTAACAATTTCCCCCTTTTAGATGATGCCAACACTTATACTTACTCTATATGGCTGATTTGATAGAAAGAATTAACATAGATGTTATTTTTCAGCGCATATGGTAAGTTTGACAAATACTCTACTAAAACATGAATAATAGAACTCACGCAACACCCCCAGCAAAAGATATATATATGATTATAAAAAGGGAATGTTTACAAAGCAGAGTTTAGTAGAAAAGATTAAAAGAAATAAGACCAAGAACAACATAAACATCAATACATTGAAATAAGATGGAGTTTGGACCACGAGAGCTTACTTCTTGTTGGCTTTCCTCTTCTTGTTAATGGCTTCTCGTGTCTTGATGGGGTCTTTCGGATTTACCAGGCTTATGTATTCATCTGTGACATCTAGATGCCTGTAGTTCCTGTAGGCTTCCCCCACGAACTCACCATCAATTACTCCATCTTTCCACCAGGCAATGCATTCTTCTGGAGACATATTGCTGTGTGTAGATATCCTAGTGGTTTTCAAAAGCTTGAATATCTCCAGGGTCAGAATTTGTTCAGTGTCTTCTCTGTTCCCAAACTTAAAGCTTGTCATGAGAAGATCTATCTTCCTTTCTTCTTCTGACTGTTGTTCTTGTCTTTTTCTTCTTCTTTCTCTGTCCTCTTCTCTCCTTCGCTCCATTTCCAGTGTTCGCTGGACCCTTAGATTTTCTGCCTTTTTAGTATCCTCCATTGCTTTGCTCATACTTCTTGGTATTTTCGGAGGAGGTCCAGCTGGTTCACTTGCTGCCCTTTTCTTACCCGTTGTATTTTCCCCCTTCTTTTTCCCTTTATTTTCCCCCTTGTTGGCATCAGCAGCACGGGAGAGGAGGATGGACATACCTTCGAAGATTGCTTGAAGTTGGGCAGGCACTTGGTTCGACAGGTCATCGAGTATGGCCTTCATCACATCCTGTCGAAGTTCACTGGAATATTGGAAGGCTCGCAGCTCTGCTCGTAACTCAGCTAGTTCAGCTTTCGCACTTGCAGCCTCTGCTCGAGCGAGAGCAGCCTCATCGGCAGCTTTCTGTGCTGCAGTCTCAGCCCATACTGCCTGTTCGAGTAGTTCTTCATGATTGGCCTGAGACTCGGTTGGGCCAGCCACGGGTAGTGCAGCATTACGAACAATGGCCAGTTTGCGCTCAAAGCGAACCATCTTCTGAGTTTGATCAGCCATAAATTGACGTACTTCGCCAAAGAACTCTTGCGCGGCCTGTTGATCATAGTCAGAAGTAGGAGAAGAGGAACGAGATGTACCTTTTGTCGGAGGGGACTTGGGTGCTTCCAGATTTCCACCCATGACTTGCAGTTGCGAGTCCACCTCTCGAGTAAGTGTCTGAGGGGCCACAGGGACACCGGGTTCAGAGCTCGAAGGTAGCTCCATGTCAGGCGCTTCCCGGTTTCCACCTGAGGGATGGATCACTTCTTGCTCCTCACCTCTCGAACCTGGAGCCTCAGCTTCAGCAACTGTGGAGATAGGATCAGCCGGAGAGGGTTCTTCGGTCTTGGACGCTTCCCGGTTTCCATCCAATAGAAGTTCCCTTTCAGCGTCACTTCTCGAACCAGTGCTGGGAACTTGGGCATCTGCTGGTGAGGTTGGAGACGAAGGGTCGACAGGTGCTTCCCGGTTTCCACCTGAGGGATGGATCACTTCTTGCTCCTCACCTCTCGAACCTGGAGCCTCAGCTTCAGCAACTGTGGAGATAGGATCAGCCGGAGAGGGTTCTTCGGTCTTGGACGCTTCCCGGTTTCCATCCAATAGAAGTTCCCTTTCAGCGTCACTTCTCGAACCAGTGCTGGGAACTTGGTCATCTGCTGGTGAGGTTGGAGACGAAGTGTCGACAGGTGCTTCCCGGTTTCCACCTTCGATGGTATCATCAGTACTCCTCGAACCAGCAGGACTTAGGGCAATCTGCTCTAAGTGCTCATTGGACTGCATTTCGGTCTGCTCCGATGAGTCTGGAATGATAATTATTTCAGGAGCAGTAGGGAAACCCGGCAGTGTGAGCAACGGAACTACACCCTCTCGAACTGTCTGAGCTTCATCGTTGTCAATCGAGGGTGTGGACGCAGGTGGTGGCAAAAGTAGAACGGTGTTGGGTGCCACTTGAGGTGCTTCAGAGGTCTCGGATTCACCTCTCGAAGCTTCTACCTGTTCGTCCAGAGCAGAGTTACTGACTTGGGACAGTGGGATTGCGGCTGTTGCGATATCATCGTGAGCAACCCCAGAGGTCTCTCCTGGACCTCTCGTGAATTCAATGTTTTGTCCCAAGGAGATAGCAGTGGCGAGCCTGATATCTTCTCGAAATTGGACATCAAGTTCTGGATCCTCCTCAGGCTCGACCTCGGTTTCTTCAGCTATGCCTTTACCCTTATCAGATCTTCCATTGTTCAGCTTGAATACTCTTGTTTCGTGGGCAAGGTCTAGGAGATGATGAGCTGGGATCTCTGAGATACCCAACCACTGGAGTGCAAACCGTTCTTCTGCCTCCATCTCAGCTGCTTGGGCCATCAGTTGAGTGAAAGGACTGGTTCTCCAGTTGATCCACCTGATCACCCTAGAGAAGTCATCAAGAATAGATGCTTCCACTTCCAACTGAGTAGTGACCTCTTCTTCTCCATCATTCTGTCCGTCAGACAAAACCTCTGTAGTAGTGATCTCTCGACCATTATCCGAGAGATCATCTTCCAATCTGACATCTGCTATTACTTGAGCAACTGATCTATCAATCTGAGCAGATTCAGTGGGTGTCAACTCAACATTTAGAGCTTGTTGCACTGGGTCCCTGACCACAATGCCCTGATCATCAGCAGCTACCATGTAGTCCTGAGCTTCAGCTGCTGGATCATCTATCTCTCGAACCACCTATCGTGGCTCTTCTGTATCCCCCTGTACTGGATCACTGATCCCAGTACCTTCAACCTCTTGAACCTCCTCTCGAGGTTCTAATACAGATTCACCAGTACCCTCAGCAGTAATATCATCATGAAGATTAACACACAAATCTCTTGACAGGGACCTGGTAGGGGGCACTCTCTCAACCTCAGTGGCCAGTGTAGCCTGAGGTTCCCCCTGGGCTTGTGCCCTGTCCTCGAAGGGTACTTGTATTACTGACGGTGTCACCTCTCGAACCTGGGTGACAGCAATATTTTTGGCCTTTTTGGCCCTCAAAGCAACTCTCTGAATCAGAGCATCCAAAGGCTCATCATCAGAGTCTTTCTCCTTGGCTGGGGCTTTCCTTTTGCCCCTTCCTTTTGGCTGTGAGGAAGAAGGTGCAGCCTTACCACCTTTAGCTTTGGGGACTAGAGATTTCATCCTACCCATATAGGTATTTCGATGAATCTCTTTTCCTTCCCTCAATTCAAAGCCCTTCAGGCTTAAGAGAAATTGCACAACAAAGCCGAAACCAACCTTTTTACTGATCGACAGGTTGGCGTTGGAGACTGAGCGCATCACTTGCTGTTGGAGGAAGTTGAAGATAATATGTGCCCAGTCCAGCTTGTTGTTGTTCCAAATGGCATGGAGGATTTTGAGGAGGTCTAGACTAACCTCGTCAGTTCCGGACACCTTGCCGAGCACAAACTTCATGATTAGGTCGGCAGCGAGAGCAAACCTCTCCTTTAGGTGGTACTTGCGGAGGGCAGAGGATGCTCTGGGTGGTGCAGTCGCTAGTCGGATTTTCTCCCAGAAGGCTTGCTTGTCCAAGTCGTAATCCGATAGATGCTTGACTGCTTCCTCCGATGACGCGAAATCAAATGCCGCTCTGAGGTCACCTACAGATGTTGTGATGGGAAAATCATTAAAGCGGCTTTCGATTTTACCCTTCGTGACCTTGGCATTTGCGAACCATTCTGTGAAGTCGAGGGGGTGAATGGTCCGGTAGTCATGCGTCATGTATTTCATCAGTCCTGCTTTCTCAAACTTCTTCAGGACTTTTTCCGCCATTTTTGGATTGGGGGAGTTGGTGATGAAGCCGTTTCTGTCAAGGATACTCCCCGCCTTGACTTGTTTGATCTGAGAGCGAATGTGTAGCAACTCCTTTTGGTAGGCTTCGGAAGATGAGGTTGATGTTGAAGTTTCGGACGCCATTGATGAAGGTTAGATGTTTTGGGTAAATGGTTTTAGCTTGAATCCGGGTAAAGAAGAAGGATTTGGCTTTTATATCATGTGGATTCGGGTTGGATATATGGGTAGGGTTGAATATTTGATCCGAGGAAAGATACCGGTTAATTTCAAAGAGGTAAAAGGTCAGAAATACCCTTTATNTATGGTAAGGGTATTTTGGTAAAGTATAATGCGGTTTTTGGATAGTGGGATATAATGAGATGTTTATACAGGCATGCTCCCATTAATCAAGATAATGCCCTTAAGTGCGAAAAACCGTCAGTAACCGATGACCACGTGGCTAGCATTAATATCCAAAGTTAGCCGTTTCCCCTCATATATTCGTTGAACTTATCGGATTCACCTCTCGAAGGTGAATTGTCTTCACATGAGTTTAAGGATCTTCCCCCTGAGTGATTGATCCCTAAACCTCCTTATTCCTCCGTCTTGATCTGGTTAAGGATCTTCCCCCTGAGTGATTGATCCCTAACCCTCCTTATTCCTCCGTTCAGAGATATCAGTTTGTTATCTTTCGAAGTGACCTCTCGAACTACCCTTCGAACACAGATTGCGAGAGAAACAAGTTTGATTCATCTAAAAGATATCACTTGGAACATATCCTTAAGTTCATTTAGTGATTTCCAGATACATTAAAAGATATCACTTGGAACATATCCTTAAGTTCATTTAGTGATTTCCAGATA